>NW_006399811.1:1350365-1372109 GCF_000299155.1 Elephantulus edwardii | reverse complement strand
GCTACTTTGCTGAATTGGTCAACTACGTCCAATAGTTTTCTTGCTGAGTCTTTAGGGTTTTCTAAGTATACTATCATATATGTTTAACTATTAAGTTATGTTATACTTAATATAACATATTAAGTCATATTATCTCTATCTATCTATCTATCCATCCATCCATCCATCTATCTATCTCTACGTCAACTGCTTTGAGCATGTCATCAGGGGAACCAGTCCCCAAAAAAGGACATCGTGCTCAGTAAAGTAGAGTCAATGAAAAAGAAGACTTTCAATGAGATGCGTTAACACAGTCACTGCAATGATGAGCTCAAAGGACATTTTCTTGTTCCACTGGATACAGCATCAGTCTGAATGGAAATTGACTTTCTGGTGTCTAACAAAAATAACATTTATACACTGTATGGTCGCCTAGTGGTTAGAAACTGCACTGCAATCCCAAAGGCACATGGTTTGAATCCACCAGCTGCTCTGTAGGAGAAGGAAGGATGATCTAACTCCTCCCATGCAATTTACTGCCTCTGAAAATCCACTGGAGGGTCAGCTATGGGTCAGTTCCAATCCAACAGCACACAACAACAGTGGTAAGAAGCTGCACTTGAATTCCAAAGGCAGAGGGTTTGAATCTATCAGCTGCTCTGTGAGAAAAATAGGCAACTTCCTTCCATATAATTTACTGCTCTAAAAACCCAGTGGGAGGCCAGCTTTGGGTCGGTTCCAAACCGACAGCAAACACCACCATCACCACTTCATCCTTTATGTCTTAGCTTCAAATTCCTCAGAGAAGCATGCCTGCCCCACTCATCTTTATCTAAATTAGTTTCCCTTTTTAAATATCTCACATTTTCCTTGCTGGATTTTAACACAGTATGCAGTGATAAATTACATGTGTGATTGGTTTGTCTTGTCCACAAGACTGAAAGCTCCAGAAGGCTGTTGCCAAGGCTTGCTTGCTCTTCACTGTATCCTCAGCAGCAAGTATATTGCCAAACACAGAGTGGATACTCCTGTGAGTGTCCACTTCGATTTGGAGAACGAAAAGATGTGGTTCGCTAACTCATGGCAAAGCAAACTGTGTCTACTGGACATGGAAACAGGGTAGGGAGAGCAGCTAAAAAGTCTCCAAGTAATCATGCAAACCAGCCAGGCTGGCTCCTGGCTGTGTTTCGCCATCCCCACCACACGGCCAGATGGCCTGGCCAGCAGTGCGCTGGGGACTGGCAGTGAGACTGTACTCCGGCCTCTCTGTTCTCACTGTATCAGAGACCCTGATGTTCCATCACTGTGAGACCAGTTAGAACTGCTGGACAGTTCAGGTGAAAAAGATCCTTTCAAAGACCCTGAAATTCATTGTGTTGTATCAGATCACAGGTAGAGGGAACCCACACAGAGCAGAACAACATACTAAGATTAGAGGTGCTTAAAAAAAAATACAGCACATTGCTGTTGTAAGCTAGATTTTCATAAATTTTATATCTGATCTAAATTATGGAAGTGCAAAATTGAGAATCCTGGGAGGGGGAGGGAGGAAAATGGGCAACAATAAATGAATAGCTATAGAATTGAGAATCCTGGAGTTGCAAATCAGATTAAAGTTATCTACAAAACAGGATGGATGGTCCCAGAGCTGCTTGTCAGCTCTATCTATTATGGTTTAAATCCTACCCCAGAAAGTTCTCTCATCTGAGCAACAGTCTTGCTGCCACAAATGACTGCAACAGTCCTCCTCTTACAGTGTCCTCAGAAATCTCCACATCTTGTGAAAAGACACCTTTGAAAATATCTATCAAGAAATTGTGAAATAAATCTGTTTTTAACTTTAGTTTCTTGAAGAGAAATTCATCACACATTTTAGCTTTTTTGTAAATCTTTAAAGAGTCAGCCCAATTTTTAGTAAATATCCAAGCATTCTTCCCCCCCCTGGATTTTCTACCCAAAAGTTTTCATGAGATCAAAATATACATCAACCTCATTCTACTTCTGTTATTATCAGATCTAACATCGGTAGCAATTGCTGCAGGTCTCACATGAAAGGGTGGACATTTCCCAGGAAGTTTCACTCAAAGGTCTCCCTCTTTGTTAAACAGTAAAGTAGGTGCAATCTTATGGCCATCAAAATAGGGCTAGTTCTCCCTGATGGCACAGTCCACAGGTTGTGTCGCTCTGGTGGTTCAAATTCACCAGCGACTCAGAGGGAAAAAGATAGGCATTCTCCTTCCAGAAAATGCAATTTCCAACCCCCGAAACCTGAAGGAAGGTCGGCTAGACGGCAATGACAATTGGTTCCCATGCAAAATGGACTTCTGGACCTTTATACGTCAGAGGAGTATAAGTCATCATTAATGCTCAGTGAAGCTCTAGGAATGAAATACTGAACACATACATAGGTACTCAAATTCTATCTCTGAACCAAATTATAAAAACTTCACCCTATTTTTTTATAAGAAGCTTAAGATGAACACTGTCATTTTTGCATCTCCTAATCACTTACCAACATCTTAAAATGTCTGATTGATATTGAAACTTCTAATTGCATCCTGGTTTCTGAGGCTGATTCTGACTGATGCACATGCTGCAGTATGTGGTTTAATCACAAACAAATCAACAATCTAATCAAAAGACTCAGCTCTATTATTGGGGTCAGGGCCTTTTAGAAATGCCTTCTGAAAAAACTGGCTGAGCCAGTTGTTCAATTTAGAACAAAAGAAAATAATGTGTCATTTATTACAAGTCATTTATGGTCCAGTGCAGAACTTCCTGTGCTTAGAGGGAGCTGAGACTCAGTCTTCAGTGGGAGAGTAAGAAAAGGGCCAGAAGGGAACTGACAGGAGGTAGCAAGAGAGACCAAAATGGTCAGGTTGAATCTTTTCTCCTTGTGAATTCCTGGTTAGTCCTATTTTGGAAGTCTGAGCAAAGATGAGCCAGCCAAACAGAGGGCTTCTGGCACAGAGAAAAATGCAAGAGCCTTTGAGGCCCTGGAAGTGGAAGGCAGCACTAAACCGAGGAGTGATGACTTATTTAAAAAAAAAATTACTCAATTACCTAATTAGTGTTTGTTTGCTTTACATATTGTCTCAAATCCAATCTGCTTTCATATTTGACTGTAACATTTGCCAAAGCTGTGCTGTTTTAATTAAGAGGCCTGGTCTTGATAAGCTGGGGAAGGAAAGGCTCTGGGTACAGTGGTTAAAGGCAGGCACAGGTGCTAGCTTCCCTCCCAGCCTTGGCCTCTGACGCCTGGAGAGGCAGGAGCCCACTCGGGGCAGCTAAATCCTGCTGCAGAAGAAGCCACAGAATCTGCAGTTAGGAGATGTGTGTGTGCAGGAGCGCTTCTCTTCATCCTTGAACTTGAAGGCACAGCCCAGGCCTTATTCACTTACTTAAAAGAGACAGAGAGCAAAATAGGGGAGTGGGCGGCAAGGAGAAAGGAAGCAATGAGGGATTGTTTTAGGAACTGACCCAGTACCCACATGAGGTACCCAGTTTCTCAATAACGATGTCAAGAGTACCTATAACTGCAGCCATTTTAGACTGATCAAAAAAAATTATTACTAATTATTTCTCTCCCCCCCTGTTTTTCTATGAAAAAGCTACTGTTGATTACTGACGAGTCTTTTCTAACTCTCAGCTGCCACACGGGTGCAGGACAGAACCGCTCTGGGGGCTTTTCAAGGAGTTGACCCTTCAGAAGCTGCTTCTTCAGGTCTGTCTTCTGAAGTCTGAACTTCCAACTATTTTGGACAACAGTCCAGAGTTTAATTGTTTAGGGTAACCCAGAAAAAAATGTTACAAGGTGTATTATTACTTAACCAAAGGTGGTCAAGTAATTTAAAGTCTTGCCCAAAAAAAAAAAAAAGGATAAAGTATAAAGAGCAATAAAATATTAGCCTTACTCTTACCACTCAAGAAAGTGATGACTGTTACCTGCTGGTAATTGATGATGTATCTCCTCAACAGGTTTTTATTCTTGTGCTGGGCTATTTTAGGCCCTTTCCTAACAAGATGGCTCCATTCCACCTCATATCCTTTGCAATTTAGATGCACTTATATATACATAAACACATGGTTTTAAAAACCACTATGACATAATTTTCCTTCTATTTTTGAAAAAAAATTATTCCAAAAAGACTTTATACCAAGACTTTATACTATCATTTAACTATTCCCTTACTATTTGATACAAACATTATTGCTATATAAAAATTTTTGTCATGTTACAACAAATATTTTTTTGCTTGACTATCTCTCTGACTTTTTGTAGGAAAGTTGATATTAGAATATGCATGTGTTATAACATTGGTGAATAAAGACATGTGTTAGCTCCTTTATAAAATGGTGAATAAAGTTATATATCTGCTTGGTGGAATTATACTATCAAATCATTGGAATTCCTACCCAAATCAATTCACTATGGAATTATTGGGAAGACTAGAATAATTCCTACAAATTGCTCTGAGCCACTAAGCTGGCTGTCAGTCCACTGATAATGCAATTCATACACTATCTTTTCTATTTAAGGTCAATAAGATTTCTGGTTGGACCAAAACGCATGGTGTCTATCAGTACTAGAGTGACCTCAGCACACTCTCGACGACTCTTATTCATGAGTAATTATTTTGGAAGCCCTTGGTTTAGGAGAAGTGCATATGAAGAGAAACTAGAGTCTGGAAGGACTGGGGGAAGATAAAAAGTATGTCACACATAGTGCTTGCAAATGACCCAAACTGCTGTAAACAGATTGTTTTTCCTCCTCTCTGATTAGCACATGCCTGCCCACCCACCCTGTCATCCATCACTCAAGCAGCTCTCTTGGTATCGAGTACAGAGTGAGTCCTGGTGGGATGCAGTGAGACCACCTTGGTCCTTGCCTTTGAGGAGGTCACCCCCATCTTACTTCTGCCCAGTGAATGACAAGCTTACCTGGTCCAAGTCATTCCGCAGAGCGATTTTGCTGGTTACCAGCTCGTGGGCAAGGTCATCATTTTCTTGCTCCAGCCTCATGCTGGCCTCCTGTAACCTCCGGTTCTCCCTCTGCAGGCAAAAAGCAATAGCCAGAGTTGGCCATTAGAGCCCGACCATACAAGCAGAAACAAAGGGAACTGGTGGGGAGAAACAAGCAACAACAACAAAGTGAAGTTGTAAAGGTGTAACAGGAGAAGGCGGAAGTGGCACAGGAAGGCAGGATTGCTGTCTGGGAAACAACAGTGAGGTAAGCCAGCGGTGCGGATGCAGGACCCAACCCGTGACCCTCACCGGCTGCCCCTAAACCCCCAGACATCATTTCATTACAGAAAATAGTTCACAGTCAATTGTCCAAAGACACCCCCAATCCTGCGAGGTTTTCTTACAGACCTAGAACAGACCCAGGCGATTCTTTGTCACATACACAATAGTCCCTAGAGGGAAACTGCACGATCCAGGAAAAAAGAAATGGGAGAGAAATCTCTAGACATTTGTGCCATTAAAAAAAATTTTTTTTTAAACCAGGATTCAACATATTTAAGAGCACTAAGTCAAGAATCAAGATAACTAGACTCCTGGCTTAGTTAACAAAAGACATTATCTTTCTTCCTATGAGAGTAAATATCCTTTCTGAGGCCCAGTTTCTGAGCTCACAGTCCTCACAACAATGTCTCTAAGTGCTTGTTCTGATCCAAACTGTCCTTTTGGGAAAAATAGGCTGGCTGGTTGGGAAATGTCAAAAACCTTCTTGCAAAAGGCAAAAGATAATCTCAGAATAAAGGATTCTAGCTAAAAGAATCTTTCCTCCTTGGCTTGCCAGGAAACATCAGAAACCAAATGATTTTATGAGAACAATCCAGTCATTAAATGTGACAGTTTCTGGTGAAGCAAAGTCCTCTCTGACTGGCCGTTCTCAATGATGGACTTCATGTCTGTTTTCAGAACAGCAATTCAGTAGCTTCACTTCCAAAGCATCAAAAGTGCTTTCTTTGCTATTGTTAGCGATTGTTGCAGGAGATTCAAGAGAGAGCTGACAGGAAGACTTCAATGTGATGAGACCTTCCTGTTTTTCAGATTTACACTCCCAGCAGTGTTTTCTGCAAAGGCAGCAAAAACTCAGACAAAGCAGTCAAAGCAGTGATGCAAAACCAGAAAAGAACTCTACGCCTTGGAAGATAACGCACCACAGCACACGGGCTGGGTGGGGTGAGGCTCAGTTTATTTCTATAAAACAACTGGTGCTTGTTATACTCAAAGAAGAAATGCTAACTTCTCTCTCTCTCTCTCTTTTCATTCTTTAAAGAAAGACAACAATGACTTTCTTGAAGGTTGAGAATCCCAAATCAAGGAAAGCTAACCAGAGAAGCTGAAGGAAGACCATATATATCTAGCTGTGTGGGTCCATCATCTGTCCTTTTGGGAAAAATTAGACTGGCTGGTTGGGGAAGGTCAGAACATTCTTGATAAAGATCATTTAAAAACAATCCTAAATTACTTAAATACTTTAAAATAAATCCATGATATTATTAAAATATTAGAATAAACATCTCTTGACAGAGTAAATGTTTATTCTATTTTGCAGGGTGAAAAATACATACTGGACAATCTCATCTTTTACAGCAACATAGAAGCCATTTTCTTCCTGTTGCTGACATTGTCAGGTGCTATCAAGTCACCTCTGAGTCACAACAACCTGATTCCACTGAATGAAACACTGCCTGTCTGTGCCAGTCCAACCAATCACTGCTATGTGTGATGTGGAGAGGTGCCACACCAGCAAATGAAGGTCCTTGAAGCTCTACTTTGTCCACACTAACTCTACTGGGAGCAGACAACTCTGTCCCAGTCATAGGATGAGTGTCTTCCAACCTGAAGGCCTCATCTCCTGACACTTTATCAGATGACTTCACATTGCTGTTCATAAAGTTTTCACTGGCCAATTTCTTTCAGAAGTAGACAATTAGAGGGCCTTCTTCCCAGTTTTAAGTGTGGAAGCTCTACTGAAATCCGTTCACCATGGGGGACAAAGTTTCTGACCTCATAGCAACAGCTAGCACAGAAAGACAAACTGACAGATGCATGGTGGGCACTGTGGGTGGTGCTTTTTAAATGTTCCCAGGTGAACATATAATACATTTATAATTGAGTTAAATAATTTTTTTTTAATTTAGAAAAATGAAAAGCAATTCAGAATCTTGACTGTAATAAGAAAGTTAAAATGTGAAAAGAAGAACTGTTTGTATTATTGACTCCTGCAAGAAACTTACTGTACAAGAAATCATGCTCCATCTTATTTTATAATCAATATACAAAGTAACCCCTCAAAAGTGCGGCCCTGCCAGAAAAGACAGTGTGCTCACTTGCAGGAACAAACTGTACTCATCAAATTCTGTCTGTTCTCTCATGGTCCCACGAAAGCATGATAAAAGTGAAGACTGACATATTTTTTAATGCTGGGCTTATACAGTTAAAATCTTTCCATCTTTGCTGAAATAATCAACATTATAGCAGGGACTGAAGAATTAGTTTTCCATCAAAAGAAAGAAAAAAATTATAAATATAAAATATAGAATAAGGATAGTATTTCATAATAAGCTATTGCAACATAAGTATATATATTATATATATACAAATAATTGTTGAATGCTTCCATTTAAAAATTATTTCATAAACTTTCCAGTAAATTTCTCTGTTGCTAGGCAAGAGTATATATTCTCAAAATCCAGTACAATTTCAACATAACTTATTTTTTAAATAGGCTGTTTATGCAGGGAAGAGATTGTCCTCATTTCTTGATAAATACCTTCAAAAGAGAACAAGACTACCCTAATACCTGTTTCTGAGTTCAGAGTCCTTTTCCTACTGAATTTGCATCTGCAGAACTCCAAGGCACTAAACGCTCTCTCAACTACAAGTCATGTTCATGTGACACCACTCAAAACGTTGCTGCCATCGGTTTTTCAGTTTGCAATGAAAGACGCTTGAAATGGAATGAAAATAACCTCCAGGTAAAGCCATGTGAATGTTCGAGGGCAAATGCTTTGTTTAAAGTTGTGTGCTTTTGTTTTTTTTTTTTTTTAAATGCACCTGTGTGCATCACTATTGACTACATCACTATTGATTAGGGATAAATGTCTGACGGATTACATTATGGAAGAAAGAGATGTGAGCTCACTTGTAATTTTAACTATCAACTTCTCATCAAGCTGACAACTCCAGCTCAAACTCTCCCTTTCAGACACACAGCTAAGGGAACAGAGGAGAGAAAAGACCTGGGATAATTATGCTTATCCGGGGGCAACTGACAAAGTAGCTGAGGGGACACACCTTTTGACCTTGGCTTTAGCAAGAAGCTTCAGTTCGGTGTCTGCAAAGCAAGCAGCACAGTGGGAAGTGGCAGACTCCTGCTCTGCACTCACAGACAAGTGGGAGGGGGGGCAAAAATGCAGTATCGTCCTCCAAAGTATCAGTACGGGTAGGTGAGATGTCCACAGGACTTCTCCAGGGTTACCCAAGGGCTTCAGCTACTCAGGTGGAGCTTTTCTAAGGACCTGCCCACACCCCTTAAAGGGGAAGCGACAACAGCATTTCTTGGCTGCCTTTTGCAGTCCTTCCCCAAGGAGCCAGAATCGAGTTCTGAATGAAATGATTCAGGAATAAGTTTGTGTTAAAACGGAGAAGGGAACCTTGCTAGGTTCATTTTGATATGCAGGAAGGACTGTCCACCTGTCAAAGGTTTAATTTACGATTAGCTCAAATTAGTCGGCTTCCATCAGCCCCTGAGATGCTCACATGCTGTAGATTCGAGCCAGCAGAAAGGCAAATGCTCAGTCCATCAACAAAACAAAGATCACGTCCTCTGTCCTTCTAGAAAGAATACAGGACTCTACAACCCCTCCGGATTGCACTGCATTTTTGGGGCATGGTTCACCGCACACACGGCTGACAACATTTGTCTCAATCTCAGAGACAACTTTCCTCCTTCGCTCCCTCCTCTCTGGCAGTGGGAGAGGCACAGCTGGGAAAGCTCAGTAACTTTGGGGAGGAGGATACTGCATTTTTTTTTCCAAAGAGACAGACGCTGATATTACAAACACACACAGATAAAAACTTACCTCCTCAAAAGTCATAGACCAACTACTGTTTTCAATCATAGGTACAAAAACAATTGAAAAAAAAAAAGAATATCCAATGAAATTGCACACCTACTAATACAATTAGGAAATGGTAAGAACAAAAAAGAGACACTAGTTAATGCTGTTTTGTTATTTGTTTCTCCTTAGTCATCTACTCCAGGTTCTCTCCAAGGCTGCAGACACTTGATGGAATCAAGCACACTTAAGGCACCAGTGGGCAAGTCTTGACTCAGGAAGGCTGCTACTCTAAAACTCCACCCTCTCCTGCTACCATTTGCAGTTTGCATGACAGATGAAAAAGTGGAACTATTAGCAACTCTGGCGTGAGTTGTTTATACTGTGTTATTAAAGCTGGGTGGAAGGAACTTCCTCATATGACAAAGTCAGAAACATTGCAAAACAGTTCATTTTTAGGCAACAAATTGAGAGTGCTGGGTCAAGAAATGTAAAAGAAAAAGTGATCCCAGGTCTCATTTGTCTATCCAGAGGCTTAAATTTGGATGAAACAGAATAAGGAATGGTGAGTGTCATTTATTCCAACATGACAAGCCAGAGAAATGTGAACTGGCAATCAAAAGAAAACAAATGGAGCTTTACAGAAAAAAGAAGAAAAAAAAAAAAAGAAGCAGCTCTAAAAACCAGAGCTCAATATTTTGGATGTGTTGTCTGTTGCTATGTTGAATTCTTGGCACATCTTTTAAAGACACCAAAGGGTCAGGAGAAAATGTTTTCCTAAAAGACTCGGTGCAATTTTATTAGCAAACAATATATTCCTTTTGGACATCTTCTTCAAAAGTGACTTGATAATCATCACATTCAATTTTAAGCTGACAATTATTTTGCACACAAAGATAAATGCCTACAGATAGAATATTTAAGTATCTGTGCCATCTCTAAATGAAGAAAGTCTGAATCATTCTGAGCTTCCATTCCTATCCCCTCACACCCAATTTCATCTTTCTGGTGAATTGTTTTTATAAAAAAAATTTAAATGTCAAACTAAAAACCAAATCTTGTCAGTAATAACTGGCAGTTGGCAAGCCAGACTGCATTTCTTTTAGCATTTTAAAAACAATCTTAAGTTGTGTTCTAGAACAGGGGTCAGCAAACATTTTCTATAAAGGGCCAGACAATACACTGGGTCAACCCTGAACCTACTCAATTAAGTGTAGCCATAAGCAACCATAAGTAAACATGTGGTTGTAATTATGTTCCAATAAAACTTTATAAAAACTACCCGTGAGCTAAATTTCACCCACAGACCATGGTTTCCAGATCCATGCTCTATTCAAGCATAAATCAAACTTTAGGAAAAGTAAACCAATTATAGATGATATAAAAATACATTGATGTGATTTTTTTTTTCAGTGGCACAACTTTAACAAGCAATAACTGAAAACTGAAGAAAATTTTTGAAGAATGAATTCTGAACATCATGAATAAAAACAGCTGAATTGTTTCACGTACTTAAACTCCTTTATCTCCTCCACGTGTTCAGTCTTGACTAAGTAAGTGAACAGGGATAGCCAGAAACCACTTTTTAGCTAGGTTGTTTGAGAATCTTCAAGAGGCCTTTGGTCACCCAAGCTCAAAAAAGGGTGGTTGGCTTTCTGAAGTTTATCAGGAAGTTATATGCAAAAAATGAAAGCATCCTCTTGTCTGTTAGGAGTCATTAAGGGTATATTATTCACAACATGCACTTCCCAAACCCAACAACAACAGTCTCTATAATGTGGGAAAATGAAAAAAATAAATTTATTTTCCGTGGCAGAAAAGTTGTTTTTTTTTTTTAAAAAAAAGATAGTTCTGCTATCTTCATTTCCCTGAATAAAAAGGAACCCAATTTGGTAAGAAAGAAATCACTCCTCCCAGATAAGAAACTGTACATGATTTAAACTTCCTCATTTGTCAAGATAAAACAAACAAAAACTGTGATAATTGCTCTAAAATATTTCACTAAATCTGTAAGGATGGCAAAGGACCCAAGTACAGCTAGGCCTTACTTCAAATATTTTGTTTTAATTATTTCTCCCAAGTATAATAGTGTAATTTTAAATTGCATGTAGGGACAATTATTCTATAAAAATTAGTATGTGCAAAGAGAACTCTGAGTAAACTTAACTTGGGCAATGTAATTTTCTTTCCATTTGAATTACATTTTAATTTTTAAAAAAATTACTTGTCTAGCCTCCACAAGCAAATTGAAACATTCTAAATTTAATTATATTGAACATGGATAAAATACTTCAATTAGAAATTATGTATTTATAATATGCTATGTGTCTCAAACCCTGGAGGGTTTAAGGATTGGAAATTCTTTCTAGGATTTTCCCATGTTGAACAGGTAATAACATAACCTTCATTATGCTTTGGGAGATTAATAGAGTTTAATTAATTAGCTCTGCTTTTTAAGCCTCAACTGCATTTGTGCAGTACTTCTTTAATTAAAGATAGAAAAGCATGTCCTCTTCCAGAGCCAGGTGAAATCTACAGTTCTCTAAAAAAGAAAAGAAAAGAACCAACCAAAATAAACTCCAACAAAACCCAAGAGTGGATTTAGATAGGTAGAAAACAGATCCCTTCCAAGCCAATGAAAACACAATTTCCTTAAAGTAGGCAATAAAATTTTTAATTTCTGAATTCGTAGCTGCTTATTACTATGTTTAAAATGTACTTAAAATAGCTACTTAAACACATTCTTAAAATGTGTATTTTCTGAGAGCCCATGCCAAAATGAAAGTGGATACAATGTATCTCTACAGACTCATCTTTGTCCTAAATTGTGAGTTGCAACCTAATTCATATCTGACCAACCAGTGAGTTTTCAGAGGTTGTAAATCACACAGGAGGAGACCTCCCACCTTTCTCCCCTGGAGCAGCTGAGGGAGTCAAATTGTTTGCCTTTGGATTGGGAATGCAATTCTTTACCAGTAAGCCACTAGAACTCCCTATTAACCTTTCACGATATTTGAAACGAAGAAATGGCTTTGAAAACCAAAATATTAAGATGCAATAAAAAAAATTATGCCAAGTCAAAGTTAAGAAGGCTAATAAAAGGAGTTTAGAATAAATACTCTATATTGTTCTTCCAGAGATTCCTGCTGGCATCCTGGTTAAGGTATCACTGTTTCAAATACACAAGGATGCTATGCCCAGGAGGCATAGAGCGTGTGCATATGCGTGTGTTACCTATTACATATGCATGTGTATGCAAATGTATATCTGTGTGTATGTATATGTGCAATACAGGGACCCTTGGTGGTGTCATGATAACAGCAGTAGACTGCTGTAACCACTCTGAACAAGAACTTTTAACTGACCCAGAGCTGACCCTCCAGTGGGTTTTCAGAGGCAGTAAATTGTACAGGAGGAGACTGCCCATCCTGGTGGATTCAAATCAAGTGTCTTTGGGATTGCAGCACAGCTTCTTACCACCAGGTCACCAGAGCTCCCTTCTCTGTGGTTACAGCTTTAGAAACCTTACAGAACAGTTCTACTCTGTTTCACAGGGTCGCTATGAGTTGGAGTTGACTGGACAACTTTTCCACAAGAAGTACAGGCATACATAGGATCTGTAATCATGAAAATCCCAAGTTTGACAGGGAGGTGTCCCTCCCACAGGCGTGGTGTGGTTTCTACACATGTAATCTCTGTTGTGAAGTGGAGTCCAGGAAAGGAGGATGGTGGATGATGAGATTGCAGCCCCCTTGGAGCAATCTGCTTTTTAAAAATATCTGGCTGTAATTCACATACCACAAAATTCTGCTGTAAAAATTATACAGTTCAATAGTTTTGGATACATTCTCCAGGTTGTGCAGCTATCATTGCTACCTGATTCTAGAACATTTTCATTATATGTAAGTTTTTAAAATTTAAATTAAATTTATACCAACACTATTTCACATCTTTTTGGTAGCTGAGATTGAAGTGCTAGATGGAGCTAGATATAGTAATATTTAACTGAAAATGCAGATTTTTCCCATGTGCCATCAACTGGACACAAAACAGAAGCTTAAAGAGATAAAACAAGAATTCAACTCAACATGATTAATTAACTACTGTGGTTGTTAAGTGCCATTGAGTTGCTTGTGACTCATAAGGACCCGACCCTAAGTACAACAGCTCTGAATCCTGCTCTATCCTGTACCAGCCTATTAGTTAATGATTTAATCCACTTTTGACTGCTCTCTTACCTGTGCAACCAGTCTAAGACAAGTAAGATCAAATGAAACAATGCTTAAGATGTCTCATTGTATCATTTTTCTGGGTCTTTTTTAATTGTTAATTGCCACATCTTTCTCTCTGTCCACAAGGCAAGTCAGGAGACAGATGAGGCATTTTTTCAGTATTAAGACTCTTAATGGTTGGGAGGAGTTCTTCCTGACCTGGGACAAATCGTCCCTATGTGAGCAAAAAGACTGTCCCCACTTATTTTTCAGATTTAGGTAACAACATTTAATCCTCAAAGCTACAAATTACAAAGTGCTAACTTAGAACAGAGATCTTATTTTTCACTCAACTAGATGTAGAAGACACTAAGAGGTATTCTGGGAACTCTTCTGGCCTAGAGGTAAGAAGCTGTGCTGCTGTCCCTGAGACATGTGGTTCAAATCCACAAGCTGTTCTGCTTGAATGCACACGAATGGACAGTCTCCTCCTGTGCGAGTTAGAGCCTCTGAAAACCCACTGGAGGATCAGTTATGAGTTGGTTTTGACTTGACAGCACACAACAACAAGAGATATTCTAGGAGTTCTCAAGGACATTATGCTGAGTGAAATATCTTAGTGGTATAGGAGTAGAGTGCTGAGCTATTAACAAAAAGGTCAAGTATCTGTGGTGGTTCAAATCCACTCGATGAGGACAGTTTCCTATTGTTAAGATTCACAACCTCAGAAACCCCATGGAGGGTGACTATGAGTCCAAACGACACAAGGGCAGTGAGTTGAGAGATGTTCTTGAGCCCAGGTAACACACTAGTTCAATGCTGGGCAACTGTGTTCTCTAAGATTTCTTATGCTAATTTCAAATAGAATTTGCTTCAATTTATACTGATTATCTGAAACACTAAATCTGTTAATAGCTGGAAATGATACTTGTGTGTGTGTGTGCGTGTGCCGTCAAATCAGATCTGACTGGTACAGGAGGAGACTGTCCCTCCTTTCTCAGCAGAGCATCTGGTGGATTTGAACTGTGCGTCTCTGGGATTGCAGTGCAGCTTCTTGCCACTAGGCCACCAGAGCTCTCCTATGGCTGTTATTTTGAGGTTGTTGTAAAATCTTGGGACTACATCATCGAAGTATTATCTATACTTTTTACTTAACTCATGTTTAAAGAATTGTACTGGTGATACACTTGGTAAAGTGATTTTGCATCTTCATAACTACATTTTTAAAAATTGTATTTTATTAATTTTAATGAACATTACAGAGATTTTGGATATCCATTCATTGTTGCACTTTTCTCCCTGCCCAGCCCTCCCCCCTAGATCGCTCCTCTCTTTGAAAAGTAAAAGAAAAATTCTTTTTAGAGAGCTCTGGTGGCCTAGTGGCAAGACACTGCACTGCAATCCCAGAGACGCACAGTTCAAATCCACCAGATGCTCTGCCGAGAAAGGAGGGACAATCTCTTCCTGTACCAGTCAGATCCGATTTGACGGTATGCGCACACACACACACACACACACACAAAATAATAAAATAATAAAAAAATTCTTTAAAAAAAATTAACAGCCATGTGGGATGCAATAACACACAAATTTAAAAAGATACAATGTTCAAAACGTATGCATTCAAAACAAAACAGTTCAATTTTCCATTGAACAGGCAACTTAAAAAAAGCTACACACTGATTATCTAATGCATGAAAATACAGTATGCATCTTACTATTTATTCATACATATCTGCATTAAAACAAAAATGATTTAGGATACAGTAAAATGTTCAGACTCACACTGATAGTAAAAGTACAGTTTTGGTCTTTCATTTCCCTCTCTGCTGTTTTAATACATTCTTCCCAATTTCATTCATTATTATGGCAATAAAAGTAGAATGATAGGAGCATTAGGAGAACTTTTTTTATCCTTAATAATGTATTCTAATTACTGTGTCTAAGTCTTTCTGAGGATTGTGCTATATCTATACGGGCTGTTATAATTGGTTTAGGGGGTAAGGAGGTGCTAGAAATTAGCTTTAAATCTCACCCCAAGAGCTTTTTATCTATTAAGAGCTATTCCCACACAATAAAGGAACCCTGGTGGCACAAGGGTGAAGTGCTTGGCAGCTAACCAAAATCTCAGTGATTTGAATCTGCCAGCTACTCCACAGAAAAATGATGTGCCAGTCTGCGGCCATAAAGATTTCAGCCATGGAAACCCCAGGGGCAGTTTGACTCTGCGGGACAGGCCACTATGAGCTGGAACTGACTAGCTAGTAATGGATTTCCTATCGCAGTATGTGGGGTTTTATCATCATTTCTTTACTGACTCAGCTCTATAAGCAAAGGAGTGAAACACACTGATGTGAGATTAGGCAGTGTAAGCTGGGGAAAATATGAAGAAGATTAAAGAGAGATTGGAGGGATAGACTGGTTAAAAGGTGAGGATATTCTAGTAATATTGGGGAAATGAGTACCACTAGGTCTGATAGGGAGCTCTGGCAGCCTAGGGGTAGGGAGCTGTGCTCTGATCCCCAAGGTACACAGTTTGAATCCACCAGCTTCTCTGGGGGAGAAAAACGGGTGATTAACCACCTCTGAAAATCTGCTGGATGGTCAGTTATTGTTTGGTTCCAATTTAATGTTAACAACAATGGGCCTGATAAGACAATTTCTTGAACACAATAGACTAGTGGGTAAGGAGTTGTGCTGCCAACCAAAAGGTGATTGGTTCAAAGCTAACAGTTGCTCTGAGGGAGAAAGACAGCCATCTCCCCTCATGTGATTTACACTCTTGAAAACCCCCAGTAGCCTCCCTATGAGTGAGCTGATGAGAGAACTCTGTTTAATACTTAACATACCACGCCCCTCATCCTCACAACAATCCTACAAGGTAAGGCTTGTGCTATCCATTTTACACATGAGGAAATGTTTCAGTAACTATTCTAAAGAGGCTGGACTCCAAATCTTGAGCTCTTGTTTGGAGAACTAAGATCTGCATTCATGTCTGTTGGACTGTAAAACCTACATATTCTTTTCCCCATGTTTCTCTGCCCAAACCCTTGTACTACTCATTTGATTGAGAGACAAGATGTATTGTGTGACTGCCCTGGAGCTGCGGATATCTGTTCTATGACTACATAAAGGCAACTCCAGTTACAAAAGTGGAAGTCATGCCCCTGTGGATAAAACATTATCAATGTTATCACATATATTTCTTGGCATGATGATATGGCATGAGTGCTTAATAGGAAAACAATACTTTCTTATCCTAGTGCTCTGATCCAAAGCAGAAGGGAACCAGGATGCAGCTAATGGAGGCTGAAAAACTAAAATAATTTATGAGATCATGATCTTTCACATAGAGAAAAAAAAAAACCAAAAAACTAAGTTGGAAATGACCATTTCCCATCAGTCTTGGTGAATGGCACAATTTTTAAAAATACCACTATTAGGGGAGCTCTGGTGGCCTAGTGGTAAGAAACTGCACTGCAATCTCAGAGGTACATGGTTCAAATCCACCAGGTGCTCTGCTGGAGAAGGAGGAACAATCTCCTCCTGTACCAATCAGATCCAATTTGATAGTACATACACACAAAATAATAATAAAAAAATAAAATAAAAAATATCACAATTAATGAGATGCTAAACCAAACCCATTTTGACTGTGAAACTGTACACTGTAGTCCATCACTACTGTCATTCAGAAATCTGTTTGAGGAAATAAATGTTTTGACAAATACCATTACCAAGCTCGATATGTTTTTGTGGTTTTTATTTTCGTTCCGAGTACGTTTATATTTTTAACATTTGCTACAGACAGAGGTAATTTATAAAACAGCCATGTGCCCATCTTACAACAGTTCACCTTCTAAAAGTCTTTGTGGGTGTGACCGTGCACACCTAAAACAGTACTTTGCCATTTTCCTCTTTTTGAAAGCAGTCGAAAGCCACTTTCTCTTTCCCCCTCTTTCTCTCAGCTTCTTATGAAGATTCTCAGTTTAGCGCAACAGCTGGAGTTACCTATAAATATACAAACTGAAAGAAAAGAAACATTACCGTTGGCTACTAGGGCGTTTCTTGAAGTGAAAATATACCTGGGATGTAGCAGGATCATCAGAGAGGGTCTAAGTCTCAAAATAGAACGGAGGGACCCGAACGTGCCTTAACTGTTGCTTTACAGAAGAGAAACCATTTAACTTTGATGAGTGACCGATGCCTCTCATACCTTGTATCTATCCATGGGGTCTTCCTGCTGGAGCTGACTTTCTCGCATGGTTTGATATTCTTTTTCATATTTCTTCAGCTTCTTGGTTGGTACCTATCAGGATTAGAGGAACAGAATGTTAGTGAAGGACTCCATTTAGCAAAAATATACTTGACTATTTACCAGTTCCACCTCTGGTATTTTCAAAGAGCGCATCTAATTCAAAGTTATGGACGATCGAGATTCTGAAGCTGGTATTGGCAAAATTCCTCTGTAAAGCTTTGAATAGCAAATATTTTCAACTTTATTAGACACACATTCTCTATCACAACCACTCAACTCTGTCATTGTTGCATGAAAGCAACCATGAGTGGAAAAACAAAACCCTGCAAAAGAATGCTACTACATTCCAATAAAACTTAACTTACAGAAACAGGCCCCAGCTTTTTCCATCTCTGTTCTAAAATACTGCTGATATGTCATAACCTTTTATTTTTATTTAACTCTTTTCTTTAATTATAATTCATTATAACTGCACTTTTTAAATGTTTTTTAAACACTTTAATTTTCTATTGGTGTGCTTATAAAGTTCATTTACATTGTGTTTCATACTGTACTTCATCCACACTGTGTTTCATACAATCATTCCCATGCATTATCAACCTTTTCTTTTATACCTGATACAAAGCAGAATCAATGGTTTGACACTGAATAGAACCACTGTGCTATATAAGATTATTTTAACAATTGTCTTGTCATCAATTTTTTAGCTAAAATGATCAAAAGATAGCAATTTACTGTTTTATATAAAAATTTACAAAGAAAAAAGAGAACAGAATCCTAGGATTCTAAAAAAAAAAAAAAAAAGAGAAGAAAAAAGATAACAGAGTGTAAAGGTCACTGAATTTACAGACCAGATAGACCAGAGCCTGAGGGTATTTTCTTTTACAAAAACAAGATACATTTTCTTACTATCTGTGTCCTACCTCATATTTTTGTTAGCATTCTACCCTAATGTTTTTTTAAAAATTCAATTTAAATTAGCATAACACAAAAATGCCTTTGTAAGGAGAGGGTGTACAATGCATGTGATATTTATGTAAAAATATGGTATTACCTTTGTAATACCCTGAGGCAAGGTGTTACTTAATCTCTCTTAGCCTCAAGTTTCTTCATCTGTAAAATTATAAGTTAAAAAATCCCACCTAGTTCATAAAGGCCATCAGGAAAATGAAGTGGTTAAATTTAAGTAAGTATACATAAGGGGTCCCTTATTAATGGTGTAGGGTGTTCAGTTACTAACCCAAAATTTGGAGGTTCAAGTCCACTCACCAGAAACTCAGAAGAAAGAGCTGGCAATCTACTTCTGAAAAATCAGTCACTGACCATTCTGGAAGGCAGTCTGGCACTTCCTCAATAAGCTGAACATAGAAATTCCATATGACCCAGCTCTTCTAGTACTTGGAATATACGCTGGGAAAATGAGAACTGAGGCACAAATGGAGATTTGTACACCAATGTTCATAACAGCATTATTCACCATTGCAAGAACATGGAAACAGCCCAGATGTCCAACCACAAATGAATGGACTGAGAAATTATGATAGATTCACACAATGGAATACTACACAGCACGCAGGAGCAAAGATTTTGTAAATTATTACCTAACTTGGGAAGGACTGAGGAGCATCATGCTGAGTGAACTAACTCATTTCCACAAGGATAAATATTGTCTAAAACGATTATTGTAGAATAAGGATCCAAAAGCGGTTGGAAAGGCTGGAAGCAGAGGGATGAGGATGTGCAGGAGGAGGGGGAACTAATCATCAGGTTGTACAATTTGATGGGTAGGGGAATGTTGAGGGAAATTAAAAGAATTTGTTCTTAAAAACAATGTAGTCTAACTTTATAAACTTTATACTAGTTATAAAGTTTTCAAACACAGTCCAAGGCCAATAATGTTCTAATAATAAATTCATAATAATAAATAACTTATTATAATTTTTTTTTAAAAAATCAGCCACTGAAAACACAGATCATAACTCTACTCTGACCAAAAGGGACTGCCGTGAGTTGACTCAACAGAAAATGGGTCCCCCCCACAAAGTACGTAAAACAAAGACATCATACTTGGAAGGGTAGAGCGATAGCACAGGAGAAGACGACTGGATGAGATGGACTGAAAGGAATGTGAATGAAGAACAGTGAAACACAATGTATATAAACTTTGTAAGCTAACCAGTTTAAGAAATAATGTAAAATAGAAGGTATCAATGATTGTATGAAAGATTGTATAGAACACAATGTATATGAATGAAACATATTGTAAAGGAATTATTATATGAAAGCCTAGAAAAAATAGTTTTTAAAAAAATCACTGTTGAATACTGTCATGGAAACCACTAATACTGCACTATCTCCAGAGACCTTCAACAGTCCACTGTGTCCAACCAACAAGCAATAAAGAAAAACAGCACCTGCCAACAGCATTGGCCTCAGGGATATCTTTTCATCAACAAGGAGAATACACATCTTTATATTCCAAAAAAACAAGTAAAATGCTCTTTTTCTTGACTGTGATGGAGGCCTCAATTGCTTCTAGTTTTCTTATCTCTCCATATATGAAACATACTAAGCAAACAAAAAAATGGACTCTCAGGATAAAGTGACAAACTACTGGCACTGAAACAACAGCTCTGGTGATAGATAAGAAAAGGGCCATGGCCTTCGGGTCCTGTGCAGTTCCATTGTCTTCTAAATGCATTCCTAGGCTAATATTCTGGGGCAGGGTCAGAGAGGAGCAGGCACTGTAAGGGGGAGTCCATCCAGTAACAACCTCTCCAGGAACTGGGAAGGATTTCACTATGCTTACAACTGGGGCACTCAACACCAGTACATACACTCAATTAAATATTAGTCCTGTATAGATATAGTTTATACATGATTCTAAAACAGAGCCTGCCATCAATGCTTAGTTTACATATTTTAAGTTTGTTCTTAGAGAAATCTGCTAAGAATATTTTTTAAAATCCAAACTTACAGCTTTTTTTTTAAACATGTGAAAATATGTCCTTTTAAAAGCCAATTATGCTACGTATGTTAAATGGTTCATTTTAAAGTGAAATTTTCATGAAATGCATGAAAACACCTCAATAAACTAATGCATTCTCATCTGGCTCAGAGTCAAGGATGTTTGGCTTCCTCTTGCTCAGGGAAACGGAGCAGGTTCCCAGAACAATATGTTGCTAGGAAACCCTCCAAGCTTATTTATCTTGTGCTGTGGAGTGATGTTGAGCATCAACCAGTGATTGGCACAAAGTGAAGGAGGAAATGCGTGGACTAAAAAGAGACAGGAGAAATGTGCATTATCTATGAAGTAATTACACTTTCACACACTGTAAAAGATACACTTTTACAGTTTTTGAAACTGTATTTCATGACAAAAATTTTTTCATTTTAGGAAATGAAATATATTGAAACTTGACATTTTTGTCAGACACAGGACCTGGGTTAAGGGTACAGGAAGGAAGAGAACAGTGTCAGGCAATGTTGCTGTCATTAGGGACCGTCGAGCCTCCTATGTATGATTCATAGCAGCCCTGTGAACAGCAGATCTGAGCCATGCTTAATCCCGCACCATCCACATCTCTGTCCTGCTCAGGCCCACCCTGCAGTCATTGTGTCGATCCAGTTCATTGAGGTCTTCTTCTCTTTGATGACCTTCTACTTTCCTCAGCTTGACGTCCTTTCCCAAGGACTGAACCCTCCTGACAACATGTCCAAACTAAGTGAGATGAAGTTTCACCATCCTTGCCCCTAAAGAGCACTCTGGTTGATTTTGAGGAACAGGCAAATAGACTCTTTAGAAGGTAGTTTTAATTTTTATTCCTTTTTTTTTTATTTCCTTTCATTCATTGTTGCACATTTTCCTCCTTGCTGCCCTCCCCCCGCCAGCCCAGGATGTTCTTCTCTTTGAAAAAAAAAACACACAAAATCACTTTTTCATTGGTGTACAATTTCTTTTCCCCCAGTCCATACTACTATGCAGCTCTTATTCTGGACTGTTGTCATGCAAATAATACCTAATCATATATTCCTTTTAGAGAGGAAGACCCTTGATGAGATGGGTCAATTCAGTAATGGGGTAATGGGAGTAGGTGTATCAGAGACAGTGAGGTTGGCACAGGATAGAGCAGGGTTTAGGGCTCTTGCACATAGGGTTGCCATGCGTCCCAAGTGACTTGACAGCACATAAGAACGACAACATATTCCTTTTATTTTATTT
>NW_006399811.1:1334342-1340097 GCF_000299155.1 Elephantulus edwardii | reverse complement strand
GGATTGATTCAGTGACTGGGATAATCAGGATGGCAGTGTCAGAGACAGTGCGATTGGCAGAGGACAGAGCAGAGTTTAGGGCTGTTGTACATAGGGTCGCTATGAATTGCAAGCGACTCAACGGCACATAACAACAACAACAACAATAACAGTGCTTTCTAGTCATTCTTACAAATTTTATAAACGTATTGACAGATTATCACAAAAGGTAAAAGGGTGATCACGAAGAAATTTTTGAGGAAGAGAAAATGCTTTAAGAGGTGGATTTTCATTCTTACTTAAGATTGGGCAAGCTTTCTGGTCCAACTTAAAAAAAAAAACTACAGTGTGTCTCCAGTGCTAAATTTTAGCATTGTACCCTCATCTATAAAATATATTACTTAGGGCCTAAAGGATGTGATTCTCTATTTTGTAAGTAACCAAACTAAAGAAACACACTGCCAGCAAGTTGATTCCAACTGATTTGAATTAGACACTGGGTTTCTGAGGCTGGAACTTTTTACCAGAGAAGACTGCCCATCTTTCTTCCATATAGCAGATAGTGAGTTTGAACTCCTGACCTTTTGTTTAGCAGCAACCCAACACTTAAACTATAATATGCCAGAAGGGCTCTTTTTTTAAAAAAAAATGATAGATAATAAAATATTTACTGACGAAAACAAATATTTGAGTTTTTTGTTTTGTTTTGGGGTCTGTGTGTGTGTGTGTGTGTGTGTGTTTAACATCAAATCAGATTCAACCGGCACAGAAGCAGATTGTCCTTCCTTCAGTCTGGTGGATTTGAACTACGTGCCTTCAGGATTGCAGCGAAGCTTCTTACCACTAGGCTACCAGAGCTTCCTTGAATGCAAATATTCAAATAAATAACTACTAACTTTTTAAAAAGCAAATATGATTCAGATTAGTATTTTCTGAAGTGAAGGTTTCCAGCGGTCAGAAATGAAAGTGCCTAAAAATTATTTGAAGTCAAAGGCATTCCTCCTTTATTCACAGTATCTGCTCACTTCAAATGATCTCAGGTTTTTGAGAGGATGAAGAGAAGTTATCCCATTTAATATATTCATCAGTGTGAAGACAAAAATTAGGTATGAAGTAAAATAACACATTCCTGAGAGAATTGGGGAAACAGGAATTTATAATCAGAGTTCTAGTACTTCTGCAAGAATTTGGCAAGATTTGGCATGAAGTAGTTCAATAGCAACAGAAATTCTCACAATTTAAAGTAGCATATAAAGGACATGGTGGGAAACAGATGGTAAGGAATCAAGAGAAGGCCTCTAATGAGAGCAAAACCTAAACACTGCTGTCAAGCTGATTCGGCCTCACAGCTACTCTGTTAGACAGAGTTGCAAAGGTGGTGCCTCTCTGGCAGTCTGATTCACCAGCGACTCGATGGGATAAAGATGGACAGTTTCCTCCTGTGCAATTGATAGCCTCCAAAAACCCACTAGAAGACCAGGTAAGAGTGAGTTTCAACTTGATGGCTATAAGAGAGCTAGGACAGGGCAGAGTGGGTCCCATGGGCTCTCCAAGGCTGTCATTTTTTAAAATTTTTAAAAAAATGTTATTATTTTTGTGTGAGTGTACTGTCAAATCAGATCTGACTGGTACAGAAGGAGATTGTCCCTCCTTCCCCGGCAGAGCATCTGGTGGATTCGGGCCGTGTGCCTCTGGGATTGTAGTTGCAGCTCCTTGCCACTAGGCCACCAGAGCTCCCCTAAGGGCTG
The DNA here is from genome assembly GCF_000299155.1 of Elephantulus edwardii. Taxonomy (NCBI): domain Eukaryota; kingdom Metazoa; phylum Chordata; class Mammalia; order Macroscelidea; family Macroscelididae; genus Elephantulus; species Elephantulus edwardii. The sequence continues at coordinate 1,338,370 of NW_006399811.1, read as the reverse complement.
TCATTTTTATAAAACAGCCTTATCTTTTTCTCATGGAACTTCTAGTACGTATGAACTTCCAACCTTTTGGTTAGCAACCACTGTGCCTTTTGCTGAATTACCGTCATATAATTCAGCAAAAGAAGCTACACTGGTTGACTTTGAACTTTTAGTAGTAACAAGAGGGAAAAATAATAATAATTCACTGATGTTTCACCCACAGGACAATGGGGGGGGGGAATCAAACCAAGCCAAACCAAACCCATCAGAGAACAGAAAACCCCATAAATTATTAACTATAGTAATATAACTGTAACAACGTATTTGTAAAGGCACATAATAGATTAAAGGAGTAGGGAAAAAAACAAGTATGTATCTCTTGCTGACCAAGAGCCATCAATTACCAGTATTCTTTCCTTGAACTCATATGAACATTTCAATCCACAGATGCTGCACTGCACTGGGCTTCATCTCATCAGGCATGTCCAGTTTTCTCGTTTCCTAGGCTCACTGGTGTACACACTGTGACACATAGGCCCACTCACGAATAACCCCACAATGGGAGCATCTTCAAGTTTCTCACTCTCTCTACGCATCAAACATCTATGAAAGCTTTTCAAACACTGATTTCTACCTTCGTTAGCACATTCTAATGTAAGCTGATTTCATTGTTCTAGCAACTTTAAGAGCCTCTTTTAGTTTCTACAAAATATTTATCTTGAATATCTCGTGGACTGCCAAAAACCCCACATAGTCCTGGAAAGGGTGCAGACAGAGTGCTCCTTGGAGGCAAGCAGGACCAAGTTTCATCTTCCATAGTTTGCGTAAGTGAGGCTATTCCTTAGAAAGGGCCATCATGTTTGGAAAGATGGAGGGTCAGCGAAGGAGAGGAAGAAGCCCAATGAGATGAATTGACACTGTGACTTTAGCAATAGGCTCCAGTGTCTTAGAGACGATAAAGATGGCACAGGATAGGACATCAGAATGGCTGTTCACAGGGCTGCGATGCGTCATACTCAATTTGAGGCACCTAACAACAACAATTTCATATCTAATTTCTCATCAGCAGTCCTAGAAATAAAATTTTGCATACTGTTTCCCCCTCTTCAATGTATGGTTTATTTCATTATATGAGAGTAGAGGAATATGTGTACTATCCATGTGTTAATGACTCAAATGCATCAATTCTAACCCAAGACTTCTACTAAACTCAATTTACATGTTTTATTGTTATATGCCTTGGAGTTGACTATGACTCACAGTGACTCTATGAGCAATAACCCTGAACCTGACCTGTTCTGAGCTAATCTCACTGTCTCTTAACAAATCTGTTCCTGTTACTACAATCACGGTGTCAATACATCTCATCCGGGTCCTCCATTCTTGCACTGTCCCTCTCCCCTTGCAAGAATAATGTCTTCCTGGAAACATGTCCAAAGTATGTGACACAGAGTCTCAAAATCCTTGCCTTCCAAAAACAACCTCTCCAGGATAGGCCTGTTAGTTTTCTTGGCATTCTACAGTATGTTCAATCCTCTTCTCCACCACCACAACTCAAATTCTTCTGTCATACTTAATCATTTACCAGCTCGCAGATGCACAGTAAGCAATTGAGAAGACCACAGCTTTGATCCGGTGCACCTTAGTCTCTAAACTGACATCATTGCTCTTCAACATTCTGGAGAGGTACCAGACAGCTTTCCCAAAGCAACTCACCTTTTGATTTTCTGACAGTTGGTGCTAAGATTATTGACTGTGGATCTGAGCAAGATGAACCTGTTAAAACCTCAAACTTTTCTTCATTTATTATATTGCCAATTGGCATTTCACTGTGTGTGTGAGCACAACAAACTGTGACCTTGGTAAGAATGGGAATCCAAGAATACTTGATTGTGCTCTTGTGAAATCCATATCTGGACCAAGAAGGAATTGTCAGAACAGAGCAAGCAAACAGTGTATGGTTCAAAATTAAGAGTGTGTCAGGGATATGTCCTTTCTCTATACCTTTTCAATCTTTATGCAGAACAGATCATTTGGGAGAACGGACTTTATGAGGAAATAGTATAGTATCAGGCTTGGAGGGAGACTCATCATAACTTGTGTTATGTAGATGATACAACCTTGTCTACCAAAACATAGGAGTACTTGAAGCATTTGCTGAGAAGGTCAAGGATGGTAGCCTTCAGTATGGATTACATTTCAACATAAAAAAAACCCTAAACAAACAAAGATTCTCACCACTGGGCCAACTGGCATCATCATGATAGATGGAGAAGAGATTAAGGTTAACAATTTACATAGCAGAGAGCTCTGGTGGCTTAGTGGCAAGATGCTGCACTGCAATCCCAAAAGCACGGGGTTCAAATCCACCAGATGCTCTGCTGGCAAAGGAGGGGCAATCTCCTCCTGTTCCAGCTGGATCTGATTTGGTGGTACACAACAATCAAAAAAAGAAACAAAACCCCCCAAAACAAATATCCTAGCACTATTTGTAAGCTTCACATTTGAGCCATTTAAAAGTCCACTCCCAACCTCAAACAAATTCTTCCATTATTCTTCTTCCTCTATTTCTAAAAGAAAAACAAAGAAAACTCCCAGCTGACAAGCCCTCAGGTTTCCAAGGCTATAGATTACATGCTATGAGATTGTCTAGCTTTCTCCTGTGGAACCCCTAATGGATTTGAACTGCCAGAGAGGCGTGGCCTTTGGGTTAGCAACACAATTCCCTATGGACTACCCCTCTACAGTCTTCTCTTTTCTCACAGGTCACCCAAAGTTTGGGTTTTTTCCAGGATATAATTTTGATGTTCTCTCCTCCCTAAATTTGTCAATTGTTTCTGACTGCTCAGAGGATAAAGATGGGAAGAGTTGGCATGCCTTTGTTAGCTTTGTCAGCATTTAGAAAAAAAGTTTAGGAAAAAAGTTCACATCCTCAAGTGGATAAAACAATCCAAAGAGGTACAAAAACCAAAAAAAGGGCCAGTTATCCTTATGATACTATTTTTTTTACCTCATATTTTTTAAAGCATATTATATTATAAAACATGTCCCTAATTTATTAAACAGTAAGTGAATATATATATTTTTAGGGGTCATGGATTGACCTGTGTTCCTCCAAACTATGTGTTTATTTGCCTGAGTCATTTTTGATGTAATGTGGCAGTTATGTAATAATCTCCCATAATGTGACCTGATCTGACAAACCAATTCATTATTAAAAGGATTAAGATTGAGATGCAATACCTTTAATCTCATTAGAGCCTTATATAATCCAATATAAGGGGGATTTCCCTAGGATATGGCTCATTTTTTATCTTATAAAAGTTAAAAGGAGAGGGGGAAACACAGAAAGAGAGGAAGCTAAGTATCATCAAGAACAAGGAGACAAGGCCCCATCCGTTGGATTCGGGGCCTCTTGATGGTACTTCTCCATAATCTAGGAAAATGTTAATGCCAGGACTCATGGACTGCTCTAAAGAATGCTGGAAGGAGACCAGGACTTTCTCCAGAATGAACCGAGATAGAAAGCCTAAGAGTGAGAGTGCCTACGCCTCCAGACAGCCGCTGAATTCACACTTGCAACCTAAATTGAGAGAATACATTTCTATTTGTTAAAGTTACCCAATTGTGGTACTTGTTATATCAGCATTATATATCCGAGACAAAATGTGAACAAATGACATTTGTTGTTGTTGTTATGTGCCGTCGAGTCATCTGTGACTCATAGTGACTCTATGTTCAACAGCCCTAAACCCTGCTCTATCCTGTGCCAATCTCACTGCCTCTCACACACCCATACCGATTACCCCAGTCACTGAATCAATCCATCTCACAGAGGGTCTTCCCCTCCTGCGCAGTCCCTCCACCCTCCCAAGCATGATGTCCCTCTCCAAGGACTGTCCCTCCTTGCAACATGCCCAAAGTATGTCAGACGAAGCCCCAGAATCCTTGCCTCCAAGGAGTAGCTTGATTTAACCCTCTCCAGGATGAATCTGTTTTCTTGGCACTCCATGGTACATTCAATACTCTTCTCCAGCACCACAACTCAA
>NW_006399811.1:1328789-1334242 GCF_000299155.1 Elephantulus edwardii | reverse complement strand
TGCAGATATTTTTCCAATTTTGCCAACACCATTTGTTAAAAAGGCTGTCGTTCCCCCACTTCACTGATTTCATCTCCTTGTCAAAGATCAGTGGAATCGAATAGATCAATGGAATCGAATTGAGAATCCAGAGATCAACCCATCTATCTATGGTCAACATATTCCTTTTAAGCAGTTCTTTCCCTCATCTGCTTCAATGCAGTGTACATTATTTATCCCCTTTTTTTCTTAGTTTCCCCCAACCCCAGTGTCAGTCCTGTTTTAGAACAGTGGCACTATGCAGTATTTGTCCTTTTGTGACTAAGATATTTAACTCAGCATAATGGCATAATGTCCTCCAGGGTTATCCATTTTGTGTAATATTTCATGAGTTCCTTGTTTTTCAGTGCTGCACAGTACTCCACTGTTGGAGTGAATATACCACCGCTTCTCTACTCATTTGTTTGTTGATGGGCACTTAGGTTGTTTCTATATCTTTGCTATTATGAACAAAGCCACAATAAATATGGGTGTGCATATATCTGTTTGAGTGTCAGTTATGGTTTCTTTAGGGTATATTCCCAGCTGTGGAACTGCTGGATCAAATGGTATTTGTATTTGCAATTTTTAAGAAAGCGCCATACTGCCTTCAATAGTGGTTGCACCATTTTACACTCCCACCAACAGTGAATAAGGGTTCCAGTTTCTCCACAATCTCACCAGCATTTGTTGTTTGCTGCTCTGTTGAATTTTGCTCGTTACTGGGGTGAGATAATATCTCATAGTTGTTTTGAGGTAATTTTAGTTTAAAGATAATCACCAAGAAATAGTGGTGAATTAAGGCAAGTTCTTATTTGAAGAGTAGTATAGGTAAGCCTCCCCTTAAGTTAAATCAATGTAATGTTACTATGTACTTGAACTCGACTGCACATAACAACAAGAAGAATGTACTTGAAGAACATGTTAAGAATACTAAACTCTTTTAAATGTCTAAATAATAGTGGGATCCTGTTCCATAGACAGGGGACTTGGTGGGGTGATAGATACTGTAAAAACACCTAAGAGTAGGGCCTGAAGAAACCATTTAACCTGGAACTGAAGCCACTCTTAGAGGCTGTGTTTCATTAAAATAATAGACTGGTTGATAAACAAAACATCCATGAGGACTGCACTCCTTAAAACAAAAATAAAATACTGTATGAAACCAAATGGACATCTAAAAGCAAAGCGAAGAAGACAAGGAGAGGCATGGAAAGCAGAGGGATGGAAACGCAGAAGAGAGCTAACACCAGTGTCACAGAACAATATACATAAAAATTGCAAAATGGAAAACTAATTTGCTATGTAACTTTCACCTAACACACAATAAACAACTTCTAAAGGTTATAACAGCAAGGAGTGTTTGACATTTTGAATTTGAGGAATGCATTTAGGAAAGGTGGTATTTAAGCTAGAACTAGCATTTTCATCTTCTGAATAGCTTATGTTATTTAGAAGCAATTCATAAAATGCTCAGCACTGACATTTTGATTCACAGCATAAATACCTATTTACATCAAATTACTAAACTGGAGCTAGAGGGTCCCTTGGAGGTTGTCTACTGTAATTTTTGGTTGATTTGTTAGGAAACTGAGTGCATGTGGCCAGCTCCCGGACCTGGAGGACACCAGCTGGTTGTTGGCAGAGCTGCCTGAATTTGGTGTTTCTGTCTATCCAGCCTGTGTGGCTTCCGGGTACCGGGCTGTCTTCTCAGGAGAAGTATTTCTCAAGCCTTAACTATTTAAATACAACTTTCATTATATGTGCCATATCCACACACATTATACTTACTACTTTATCTTTAATTATTTAACATAATTTATTCCAAAATTTTTAACAAAATTTATTCTCAATCAGGTTGAGAGGAAGAGTCAAGACAGCACTTGTGGGAGAAAGAAAAATCTTCTTGTCCAACCCTCTCAAAAAAGATGTCTACCTCCTCATCCCTGGAATCAGTGACTGTTACACCACTAAAGACCATGAGATGGAGAGATCATGTTGGAGTTTTAATCTATATAAATTAATGCGAGCATGTACTACACAGGAAAAAAAAGTAAAATGACACATTCACATTGCCTTTAATTTTCTATGTAACAACATGAAATGAATATATAAATGGATTATGAATAAAAACTATAATAAACCCTAAAACACCTAAATTTGTTTTTGTCACTTTGACTGGACTCGGGGCAGCCTGACGTGTGGTGGAGTGGAGTGTGCCAGACTGTTCTCTCATGCTGTCTTCATGGAAGCAGGTTGTCAGGTCTTTGTTTTTCAGTGCTGCTGCGTGGCTTTAAACCTCCATCTTAGATATTAATAAAACCAAATCCCACTTCCATCAAGCTAGCTCTGGCTCCTGGGGACCTTCTGTCAGGTATCCAGGGTTGGAAATCTTCACAGGAGGATGTGGCTTCCTTCATCGTTCTCCTCCACAGTGGCTGGTGGGTTCCACTGCGGCCCTTTCAGTTAGCAGCCCAGCATTTTACCTGTCACCCCAACCATCAGAATTCTGGTTGGTGGTGTAGTTCACAGTGAACTGTGTTGCTAACACAAAGGCCGAGCATCTCCAGCAATTCAAATCCACTATCAGCGCTATGGAAAAACATGGCCAGTCTCCTCCTGTTAATGATTTGCAGCTTCAGAAACCCAACAGAGGGTCACTGGGAGTCAGTCATAAGTGACACCACAGCAGTGAGTGATGCCACATCATAGCTTTAGAGCCATCGTTCAAATCTTTGTGCCACTCAATAGTTACCACTAATTTAGCTTCCAAATGCCTCTAAATAAAACTCAATTGAAAGTCTTAAGACTTTTGCTGAAAACTCAATTCAGTTCACTGGTGTTGGAACTGGCTCTTCCAGCAGGTTTCAAACTAGTTAGCTATTCTAGTGTTTGTAGCATGTTGTTATATGTTGTTACTTGCCTTTGAATCAGAACTAGCTCAGAGCTGACCCTTCTGCTGGGTTTCAGAGGCTGTAAAGGGCACAGCTGGACATTGACCATCTTTCCTGTAGAGCAGCTGGGATTCGAACTGCATGCCTTTGAGTGGAGAGAACAACTCTTTACCCACTAGGCCACCAGTGTGGCACAGGGTGTGGAATGAAAGACAAAAAAATTTATCTTCCTTTAAGTGAGCTCTAGAGTCTAGAGAACTCTGGGGGCTTAATAGTAAAGAATTACACTGCCAACCCAAAGTTATGCGGTTCAAATCCACCTGTTATTCTGGGGGATAAAGATGATTAATGTGCCATGTGATTAAATGCCTTTGAAAACCAATCAGCTGAGGTTCCAACATAATGGTACACAATAACAACAGGGACCTGTTGATAGGGAGTTGCACTATGAACCCAAAGGTGGGCAATTTAGAGCCTCTGTAAATTGTGAAATCCTCTGAAATGGTCTTATGACCATCAGTTTGAAGGCTACATCAAATAGCCTTTCTCATCCACTTGCCTGAGGGTGATACTCACCAGGGAGTAATTCTAAATCACTGTAACTCTTCTGCTCTCCAAGGCTCTCACCAGCCAATTATAGATGACAATGAGTCCTTGTTAGCAGTTACCCTTACCTACAGAACAGCTAGACAAGAGCTCAATGGGCATAAGGGAAAGGGAAGTCATCAGAGATGGGAGGAGTATTGAACAGTGACCTTTAGTAACTAGGGAAGAGAAAGCACAGGAGTTACTCCTTTGCCTTACCTCAATTGTTAATCTTGTGGCCTGAGTTGGAAAAGAGGGAGGAATCACAAAAGACCACATCTTTCTTCATAACTTTCTTCATAACTCTCTCTTCCTCTCATTTAAAGTATGCATTTACTGTTGTTAGATGGCATGCAGACCAGCATGGCTCACTGAGACCCTATGAACAGCAGATCTGAACCTTGTCCCATCCTGTGCCATCCTCAGTATCTCAGACACCCTCAAACCCACTGCTGCAGTCACTGTGTCAGTCAGTTCATGTGGTTGAGGTCTTCCTCTCCTTTGCTGTCCGTACACTTTTCCAAGCATGATGCCCCTCTCCAAGGAAAATCCTCTCCTAGCAACATGCTCAATGTGAGACAAAGCTTCATCATCATTGCCTCCAAGAAGTACTCTGGCTGTACTCTCTCCAATACATATGTTTGTTCACTCTTCTCCAACACCACAGTTCAAAGGCATCAATTCTTCTGTTACCCTTTTTCATTGCCCAGCTCTCAGATGCATTACAAGTGACTGAAAAGACCGTGGTCTGAATCGGGACACCTTAGCCCTCAAGCTGACATCATTGTTCCTCAATAATTTGGAGAGGGGCATTTATTAGTGATAAGGAATTGTGCTGCCAACACAAAGGCACATAGTTCAAACCCACCAGCTGCTGGGCAGGAGGAAGATGGGCATTTTCTCGTTGTGCAATTTATTGCCTCTGAAAATCTGCTAGACAGTTAGCTAAGGGTTGGATCCAACTCAACAATATGTAAAACAACAGCTGAAGAGAAAATTAGAAAACATCTATTTTATAATTTAGAGAAAAACTTATACATAGGAAAAGAGAAAAATGGTCCCCTCTAAGAGACTATTGTTGTTGATTGCTGTTGAGTCGAGCATGACTCCTGCAGACCCCATGAACAAATGGCCTGAAGCCCTTCCACAATCATCAACGTTTACCAAAGTTCACAGTTTCCAGAGGCATGCTCTTTAGGAAGTGGATGCCACTCCTGCTTCCAAATAACAGTCGATACTAGTGGGAATTTTCAAGATAATTTAAGATACTGATTTCTCCCTGTAATTAAATACCACATGTGTGAAAAGCTGCTTTTTTTTGCATTTAAGTGGATTTGGGGTGAAGTGGTTCTTGGTGTTTTGTAGGTTCTACTTTTCCTTTCTGGGCAACTACTACCCCAGGAGAAGGAGTTTTGGTGGCTTAGTGGTAAGGAATTGCACTGCCAACCTGAAGGCATGCAGTTCGAATCTATCAACTGCTCCATGGGAGAAAGATGAGCAGTCTCCTCCTGTGTGATTTACTACCTCTGAAAACCCACTGGAGGGTCAGCTAGGGGTCAGGTCTGACTTGATGGTACTCAACAATAAGATCTATCTCTGGAAGGTCTGGAGGAAGGGCCAGCAGTGTGCTTCGCAGAGGCAAGGATGGTGAAAATTCATCTCCCATACTTTGGGCATGTTGTTAGCAGGGCCTGTGCTCGGAAAAGGACACAGTGAGTCTAACAACAGGCTCGAGTCTAACAAAAGTTGTGAGGCTGATCTGCTGTTCACAGGGTTGCTGAGTCATAGTAGACGTGACGGCCCCTAACAACAATAAAAACAATACCCTGACTTCATTTATCATTCCAATCATTAAATGCCAACTACTCATATGCAAATTCAAGCTGAAGCTGAGGAAAATTAAACCAAATCCAAGGCAACCAAAATATGACTTTGAGTCTATCCCACCTGAATTTC
>NW_006399811.1:1288279-1321544 GCF_000299155.1 Elephantulus edwardii | reverse complement strand
GGATAATCTGCTCTGCATACAGGTTGAAAAGGTATGGAGACAGGACACATCCGTGGCATACACCCTTCCCAATTTTGAACCATGCAGTGTTACCCTGCTCCGTTCTGACTACGGCCTCTTGATCCAAGTATAGGTTTCGCATTAACACGATTAAATGTTCTGGGATTCCCATTCTTCTCAGAGTCAGCCATAGTTTGTTATGATCCACACAGTCGAACGCCTTTGCATAATCAATGAAACACAGATAGACATTCTTCTGGTATTCCCTGCTTTCAGCTAAGATCCATCTAACATCAGCTACAATATCCCTAGTTTAGAGAAAACCAGTCAACATTCTAGCCACACTAGACTTCTTTTACCTCCTTAAACTCCACATGTCTACCCTGCTTGTGTGTATTGTTAACTTATTCCAGGTTGTGTCTAATACAATCACCCCAAGATCTGTATTCAAAAGACACCTCTGCTTTTTACAAAGCTCCTGAGGCAATTCTGAGATATTGCTCATTTAAGAAGCACTGCATTAAAGCCTCACATGCTGGGAAGGGAGGAGCTGGGAAGGCTTTATGAACTGGCCTAAGGATATGACCACCAATTTTTAAGGAAATATTAATTTCAATTTGCAAATAACCCACTGGTTTAAAAAACAAAACAAAACAACCACCAACCACAACAAAACAAAACAAGACAAAAACCCCCAAAACAACTTGAGGTGAATAATGTCTACATTCAGGATTGCAGCATGTGTGCCATGTGCGTGTGTCTAAAAGTGCACATGTGTTTGTACACTCACTTATGTGTTGGTGTTTTAGATGAATGTTCATAAAGCAAATTAATTTTCCATGTGAGAGTTTGTACATAAAAGTTCTCCATGACCTTACTTGGCTTCTCCACAATGTGTGTTAACACTCATCCAATTCCCACTTTGGGTTCTTCATTTTCCTTTGTTTTAATTGTCTACCCCTTCCTGTCTCCATTTTGTTTTGGATAAATCTTGTCCATCTGGGTTTTCTAAAGAACATGTTTACCTTGGGTACTGCTTACTTTATAGGTATGTGGTTTAGCTGAAAAGTAGTCTTGAAGAATGGTTTGTTTCAGACCAGAAGGGCATCTTGGAGCCATAATAGTGTGATTTCCCTATCATAACAGTTTTTAATGTTCTCAAACATTTCTGCTTGTTTTTAACATTCTAAAATATTTCAAAAATTTATTATATGTGGAGCTTGGATATAAGGTCAAAAATAAAATTTTAAAGAAGGGGAAAAGTAATATGCTTCAAGAACAATTATATGAGAATACAGTTTTTCTTCAATATTGGATCCAGAATAAATATGCTTTAGGAGCTAAATAGACTTGAATTTTAAATTTTGTTTTGACAAATAAACCTACACTTCCCTTACCAACACTATTATTTTCTAAGATTTTGCGTTTATAAAACTAGTGAGAGATCTCTGACTATTTTGTACAATGATGAATACACAGGGGCAAGCACAGGACTATGATGGGTGAATTATGTGCCAACTTGGTTGAATCATAAGTCTCAGTGGATTGTTGTTATGTGCCATCAAGTCGCCTGCTACTCATAGCGACCCTATGTACAACAACCCTAAACTCTGCTCTGTCCTGTGCCAATTGCACTGTCTCTAACACTCCCATCCCAATTATCCCAGTCACTGAATCAGTCCACCTCATAGAGGGCCTTCCCCTCCTGCGCTGTCCCTCCATGCTCCCAAGCATGATGTCCTCCAAGGATCAGTCTCTCCTCACAACATGTCCAAAGCATGTTAGACAGAGCCTCAGAATCTTTGTCTCAATACTCTTCTCCAGCACCACAGCTCAAAGGCATCAATTCTCCTCCTATCCTCCTTAGTCAGTAGATTAGCAGTTATAAAATTATATAATTTGGCAATCTTGTAATGATGTAATTTGGCAGTGATGAAGTGATAGACTCTGCCCATAATATAATGTAATCACTCTCCATTTTGTGATATGATGTAGTCATTCTCTATTGTCACACGTTAACTTTTTCAAAATGATCTAGCCTTTGGAACCTAGTCATGTCTACAAGTTAGAAGAGAGTACAGAAGCAATATCATTTAGAAGTAATTTAAATCACTTACTCTAAACTGTTGTTCTGTCTTTAAAATTGGTTAGTACAAACAACAACTGGTAGTACTACTTATTTTTATTGTGCATAAAATTCGTCCTATGGCTTTGGGGCAAGCACTTGACATCTTCTATATTTCTTCAGCCTCTGAGAAGGATTTCTAGTATCACAAGGACTACGGCTTTTCCTATCAATTGAAAAGTCATTGGTTTAGTACAGTGGCTCCATAGGAGAAAGATGTGGCAAGTGACTTGGGAAAAAAGTTACCTTGGAAACCCTGGGGGGCAATTCTGCTCTATCTTATAGAGTTTTCATGAGTTGGAATGGATTCTAAAGTAGTGGGTATATGTCATAAACTTTAAGTGGGTTTTATTACACCTATGCTGTAAACCAAGACAAACTAAGTGCATGAGGATCCCAACACTGACTCAAGAGACCTTTCAGACATTAAGGCTGCTATTTGCAATACGTTGCACTATCACGTAGCCAGCACACAACTCTCCAAACCTGGTCCTCATCAGTAGCCTGCTATTTCCAACTAACAGATTTAATCAACCCAGAGATTTGTTAATACCTATACCTGACTGAGAGATAATAAACATCAGACATATGCTGTATTATGTGGCATAAGTAGGAGATTTAAAAATATGAACTCCACTCAGATCTTTGTAAGCAAGTGAGAGAAAATGAGAAGGTCAAAAAGACCTTGAGGTTGAACCAGGAATTTAACTTGGAGAAGCCAGCTTAAAATTCCATAAAGTCTTAAGAGGGAGCAGATTTCAGTGATACATTTTCCTCCTCTCACACAGCCTTGTGAAAAGAAGTATTGAGAACATAAACTGCCCAAGAGATTTACAGCTTAACCAACAAATCACCTTAAGGTACTGGAATTAGTCAGAACCCAGAAGCAATATTTGCATTGGTGGAGCAATGATTAAGCATTTCAGCTGCTAACTAAAAGGTCAGTAGTGCACATCCATCAGAGACCTGGCTATTTACTCTGATAAAGATTACATATCCTTTGGGAATCCTAGGAGGAGTCATTGTGAGTTAGAATTTGATCCAAGGCACATATCAACATTATGCTTATCAGAAACATCATTTTTATTCTGTGGATTATTTGACACAGTCTTTTTTCCCTTCCCAATTCCTACTGCTTTATATTCCAGTTTGTACAAATAGCATTGAATTCCTTTATTTACCCTCATGGTTAGAAAACATTCCTTGTATAAGTTTTTAAATGCTGTCCTCAGAGTCTTTGCACTTAAAGGAGTGAAAAATATTTCACCTGCTTTTCTTTTAAGCAAAATAAATTCTTGTCTTCAAATTTGAGTTGGATTCTGGAAACTCTAATTATGTCTCTTTGTAAAAATAGGGAACTCTGATATCCTAACTGGAGGGAGTTCTAATGGCCTGCTAGGTAGGAAATGGTGCTGCCAACCCAATCGTATCATCTCTCTAGCAGTTTGAATCCAAAAGTGGCTTCTTAGGAGAAAGATATAGAATCTCCTCCTGTATAATTTACAGGTTCTTTTTCCCCCCATGATTAAATTTTTTTTCTTTTTAAATTTTTTTAAAAAATAATTTTAATGAACATTTACAGAGAATTTGGATTTCCATTCATTCATTGCTGCACTTCTCTACCGCCCAGCCCTCTTTGTATTAAAAAAAATCCTAAATGAGTATGATACTATGTTTCATTCCTCTCATCTCTGCTTGTAAAAGGGCTCAAAATCCACCTAATGCCTCAAGTAAAATGCAGTCCCAAGTGAGTTTTTTTGATGGAAATGTAGCTCTCAAATTTTTAGTACACTGTTTGGAGAGTAATAGAAATGACTACTAAGTACTAAAAAAAAAATCAAGATTGCAAGATGTCATATAAATACTTTGAATCAGGTTACACTGTAAATGCTACTGGTTTGAATTTCAGGGAGTCGATTAACCAGATGTAGTCCCAAAACTGGGCCACAGAAAGCTGAGACAGCTGTGCATTCAGAGTGAACTAATTAAGCTTATTTAAAACTCGACAATGAGACAGAAGAAAGAATGATAGAGAAGCCAAGTAGGACTTCACTTCAGTCTACCATCAAATGCTCATTATACTCATGCTAGCTTTTCCACCACAGAATGCTAAGAAACACGACACAGTATTTTTCTATCAGTTGTCACTGGCAAATAGATCAAAAGCAAATATATATCTCTGGCTAAAAAATATTCAGTAGGCAGAAGGCTACAGACATTCACGCTATACGAAATTCTAACGGGTAGCTATGTAAAACAATCTGCAAAATTCTGTCTTACGAGAGTCAACTTTACTGTATCAGACTAGATGAGGAGAAAAAGTGGGAAAGAGAGAAACGGAGCACTCTTTATGGCATTCATTTCCTGCTTTTAAAGGTATTTCACCGCTCTCAGCTAGATTCCAACTCATGGAGACTCTCGTTAGGTTTTTGAGGGGGCATGTCTCTTTTTCGAGCAGAGCAGCTCTTGAGTTTGAACTGTTGAACTTTCAGTCCAACACTTAATTGTCAACTGAGGTTCCCAACTTCAAAGGCCATAAGTAATACTGGCTGTGGGTTGTCATTAGCAGTGTTAAAATGCATGATGATTGCACTGACATCCTTAAACATTAACTTGTTAAAATAAGCAAGACTTAGTCTGACAACTTTGCATTTAAAAAAACATTCACTCACCAACTTAATCTATGAAGCAGGTACAGCCATTCAGGAAGAAACACATGCTCAGAGTATATGTGTCTTCCTAAATGGCTGTACCTGCTTCATAACTGAAAGGCTTTCAAAGAATAATCACACAACTGAATTGATGCAATTAGTGTCACTGAATTTGAACTGTTAAATATTTTTAATTGCAAACAAAAGACAAGAAAGAATTACTCAATTTAAACAAACACTGTCCCTAACAAAGGCAAAGTAAGTAGGATGCGGAGAAATAAAGTGGAAGGGCAACACAGGGATTTTGATTGCTCTTAATGAGAGATGCGGGAACTCTGCAGGTGTAGTCTGTAGGGAGTTTCACTGCTACTCAAAGGCTATGTTTCTGGCAATCCAGTGGTTCCACAGGAGGAAGAAGGGCAGTCTCACTTCCCTTTGTGGTTACAATTTGAGGAACTCAAAGGGGGGTCACTGTGAGGAGGAAGCAGGTGGATGGCTGTAAATGAATGAAGGATGGCACTGAAGCTTGCGACTTAAATAATAAATTAGCCAATGAAGAGTCGGTAGTGTTCCAGGCAGAGGGAACAGTAGGCCTGGGTGGAGAAAGAGCAAGACCGTTACATCATGTGCAGTCCCTGATGTAAAATGGAAATTGAAGGCCCAAAGTTGAAACACTCTAAAGAACTTAATGAAGTGACAGCTGAACATTAAGCCAAGTTAGGGCAAGAAAGGCCTAATTCATAGGTCACATGCTTACGAAGTTTGCCCTGGGAAAAGGGGTGGTGCATATGAGCAGTTGAAGGCCTGCTGTTGGAGCACAAAGAGTGGAGGAGAGGCTGCAGTTGAGGCCCAAGAAGAGAGCTACACAGGACCTCCAGGAACCAGAGAGAGTGCCTATTACTGTATTCTGTTTTCCAACTATTTCCTAAATTAAACCAACTGCCATGGAGTCAATTCATCCTTACATGGATCCTATAACGTAGAACAAAATTCCATAGCAACTTAAGGAGGTTGACGGCAATGTCTTTCTCCTGAAAGATGGTTGGTATATTCGAGCTGCTGACCTTTTGGTTAGTAGCTGAATGCTGAACCACTGAGCTACAAGGAATCTTTTCCAAAGACTTACTGTAGAACTATTATGTAAGCAAGGCACACTGCTGAGTGCTGAGAGGAAGAAGAAGAAAAGTTTCTGTTTTTAAGGACCTTACAAATAATGCCATCATTTAGGATGGAATGTGCTAACTACCACAAGAGAGTATAAGCACCCATAGGTGCAGGAGCCGAGACCTGGAGATCACTCACTCCGGGCAAGAACTGCAAACAGAACTCCAGACTGAGTGAAATGGAAACGAGCACTCTGCTGTCTTTACAAGTAATGGTTTAACCACATCACTGCAGAAAGAAGCTCATCCACTGCCTCCCATGGGCCGAGTACTGAGTGCTACATACTTTACAAGGAGGAATTTATTTCAAACCCCTATCTATGAGGTTGAGGGTGATTAGTACCCTCATTTAACAGATGAAGAAACAGAGACATAGAAAGGTTAAATAATTTTCGTAAGCTCGATCATTTGCCATCAAGTAGATTCCAAGTCATAGAGAGAGACCCTGTAGAAGAGAGCAGATATTTCCTACAGGAAATTCCACAAATTGTCCACAGTTGTCCTCTCTCCAGAAGCAGACTACTTCATCTACCATGAAGTGGCTGGTCCTTGGGTCAGTCACCAAGCACTTAACCACCATGCTACCAGGGTTCCTTTGACTAGTTACAAAGCTAGTAAGTATGAAGACTCCTTCATATCCAGGCAGTCTGAGGCCCAAGTATTTTAAATTAGTATGTTATCTGTACTGTAATTTTGCTTACATCAATACTTTGTTATTATTATTATTTTTTTCTTTCTTTTAAAATCTACTATACCTATCACTCTTTTACCTTCTCTCCCTTTCCTTGTGAAGCCATGGTAACCTATCTTGAAGTCAGTCATATAAACTCTCTCAAATTGGGAAAAGGGGAAGGGAGGAAATGACTAGGATAGCAGAGTTTAATGGGCAGACTGGTGGGATGAGGGTGAAGGAATGGGAAACAAACCTTGTAGACTCGAAAAGATGGCATAAAAATAGGCATAGAAATACAGCATATATGAATAGTTGTATGAAACACAATATAAATGATAGAGTATATAAAACAATATATAGGAATGAAACACACTGTAATGATTTATTATATGAAAACCAACTAAGTATTATTTTTAAAATCCAAATATAAAAAAAAGAAAGAATATTGCTCTGGAAATAGTCGATATGCTAAACTAGAAGGGAGGGTAAAAAAAGGGGAGAGTGAGATCCAAGATTGTGGCAGAAGCAGAGACAGCGTGGTGAGCTGTGGGAGCAGCGAACCACTTAAAGCAGGGCCACTATGGCCTTCTACAGACTTTGGCTTATTGATAATTGAACAGTTAAACAGTTGATAACTGGCCCTCAGTGAAGATCAAGGCTCAACAAGAGGAATTCAAGGATTCCCAAGGAGGAATGGGTGAGTCTCACGGCTCCCAACCCCCTCCCGCAGAGCCCGCACCATGCTGCACAGCCTCCGCAGCTCCAGGAGGCTTCCACAGCCGGAACCAATGGATTCCCTCGCCCAGGATGCATGCTGGGCACCGGCCCTCCTCAAGACTGATGCAGTGAAGCCACCACACTGCCACAAGGTGGACTTGTCCTGGAGAGAATTCTTGGAGCCAGGATGGCAGGGGTGGGGTAAGTGGGCGCCCGCCGACTGCCCATGCGAGAAGGGCTGTGCAGGCGCATAGCGAAAGGGGGAGGGGGCGTGCCCCCAACTGCTGCCTGCGCTGGGGGGGCACGCCCCCGCTGGCCACCTGCTTGGGAGGTGGGAGATGGGATGCATGCCCCATCATCTGCAGGTTTGGGTTTCCTTGGACAGGCCAACGAAGATGATTACCTGTACAATGGATTGCTGAAAGTCACTGTGAGTCTGATGACAATTAACAGTGGCAGTACGCACAGGAGGACCGACATCCTAAATGCACCACATATTTTGTTCTGTTGAATACGTCTGCCAAAAGATAGTTAGACCTAGGGGGAGTCCGTTCACAATTCTCAGGTTCCCTTTACCATATATAAGGGGGGAGGGCAGTGACACCTACTTCAAAATATAGTATGACCACTTACGGGGTGGGGGGGTAAAAGTGGTGGTGCTGGAATTGGAGACACTATCTCTGACCACATAGTCCTCGGTCAGGTGAGGGGACCAGACTGGAGTAGCGGCAATTGGAGGGGGAGCATACCAGCCAGCTCCTGGGGGTGTTGCCCTGCTCGGACGGGCTGACCTCGGCCTCCCGCTTGGGGCGAGCCGTCTCGGCCCTCTGCCTGGGGTGGGTTGCCCTTGGCCCCCGGCGAGCCGTCATGGCCCTCTGCCTGGAGCGGGCTGCCCTCGGCCGCAGGCTTGGGGCGAGCCATCGCAGCCCTCAGGGTGAGCTCCTCAGTCCCCAGATTGTGCCATCTGACCCCTGGGTGGGGAAGGAAAAAAAAAAAAAGAATGCCTAGGGTATCCAGAGAATGTTATCTAGGCTACCTTTTGCCACCCTCTCCCCCAGTAAACCTGAAAGCAGCACCCTCAAAGCCCTTCTATTTGTAACTTACAAGTTTGTTCTCTCTAGATTTGCTCCCTATCCT
Source organism: Elephantulus edwardii (assembly GCF_000299155.1). Lineage (NCBI taxonomy): Eukaryota > Metazoa > Chordata > Mammalia > Macroscelidea > Macroscelididae > Elephantulus > Elephantulus edwardii. The sequence continues at coordinate 1,313,078 of NW_006399811.1, read as the reverse complement.
ATAGGTAACTTTAACACTGAGTTTTACTCCAGAATTGACCCTGATGAACCCAGTGCCCGTGACAAAAAGGAAATACAACTGACAGCTAAGGAAGCAAAGGAGGATGGAGCCTCTGGGTTCAATCAGCCATCCACACTGGACCCACCTGGGAAAACACTTTGCAGTCCAGAGGGGAGCAAATGACAGGAAAATATCTTCTAACAGAACAAGAAGACAAGCAGCTTTAACCCAAGACCACCAGTAAGGTGATAAAGTGACCTCCCTCCCCCTCTTTACATCTACGCCCCTGTTCAGCAAGAAGAAGCCAGAGAGTTGGCATCCAGTTCCCAAATCAATAAGACAGTTGGTTTAATTACCATTGGAAAAATGCTTGTCATTCCTCTGTAGCATCTGGTCCCCACTGGATCCTCATCATTTCCTTCACCTGCTCCCCCCACCGACCAAACTGTGCAGCTCTGCAACTACATCCTGGCCCATCCTCACCCTTCTGCCCATAACCCTCACCTCCTTGTACCCCCAAATATGTTTTTCCCAATTAAAAAAATAACATAATAAAAAAAAGGGGAAACTGTGGTAGCAGTTGCAAGAACATTTAGGGGCCTGTAAAAATAGATCATGAAAAAAGGCTTTTTTGCCTTTTCTTTCTGACAGCAGACAGAAAAGAAGGAACCCACATAAGGTCTGTAAAGCAAGTCTTTCCTTGTCATTTCAATTAGGTCAAGTTATCACCTCTTCCTTGAACTTTAAAATTACACAGTCCATACACTCAAAAGAAATTCTGGTAGAGCAGTCCATAGCAAGTGGCTTTCCTAACCCAAAGGTCAAGTGTCTCCCGTGGTCAAAATTTACAAGCAGCTCCAAAGGAGACCAACAACCTCAGAAACCATTAGAGGGTTGCTAAGCACTCTGGTGGCTTCTTGTTGTTAGGTGTCCTTAAGCCAAATATGACTCACAGTGATCCTGTGAACATCACAGCCAAACTCTGCAGTAAGGAATTACTCTGCTGGCACAAAGGTTCACAGTTCGAATCCACCACCTGTTCTGTGGGAGAAGGATGGGCAATCTCCTCTCATGCAATCTACTGCCTCTGAAAACCTGCTGGAGGGTCAGCCATGAGAAAGTTCCAATTAGATGGTACACAACAACAACAGAGTCAGAATTAACTGGAAGGCAGTGAGCTTGTTTGTTCAGTTGGGTTTGTTTTGTTTTGTTTTTAAGTAAAAAGCTCATTTCTGTCTCTTTCTGAGGCTGCAAATCTCAATAGGTAGAAACTGACATCTTTTTCCTATGAAGCTGCTGGTAGATTAGAATCATGAATCTATATAAAGCACTCATTTGATAATCAAATATGGATGTCCTGGGTGAGATGGATGGACACAGTGATTGTGGCCATGGGGTCAGGTGAGGCAGACATGTGAGGCTGGTTCAAGATAAGGCAAGGTTCAGAGCTGTTGTTTATAGTATTGCTAAGTCATATTAGACTCAAGGGCACATAACAACAACAACAACAACAACAACAACAACATTATTCACTTCTTCCTGAAGATTTTCCTAATGGAGTTGGGAAGTTTTATGGGGCGAGGGATTATCCTGCCTTACTTAAGTGTTATAATTAGTATAGACCATAAAGAGATTCATTTTGTTATGTATTCTCTTGATGTTTCACAGCTCAAATGGAATTTATTAAATTGGACTACTGGAATGAAAAAGACAGATGAAGACTACGTTCATAGATTTTCCTTGAGTATAGGTATTAAAGGAGATATGTGATAACACGGAACTGCTAAAGAAAAAGACATAGAAACCCATTTAATATATTTTTGTTATTCAAATGAGAAGACTGTGATAACCAATTAAAAATGGCAATTTTCTATTGTATGTTTGACAGAACTAATAATTACCTCTGCTCAGTGGGACAATTTCTAAAACAGTTCAAAAGAATGAGACGGTTTGAGGAAGTCTTTTTTATACAAGTGGATTAGCTAAGTCTAAATTATTTTCTTTACTATATAAACATAGGGAGGGAAAAGTGGTCAAGCAATTTCTCAAAGACAGAGATGTAAAGTGCTATTTGCATAGCATTTGCACTGTCCTAGGTAATGCATGAAATCTAGAGATGATTTCAAGTGTACAGAATATGTACTTAGTTTATATGCAAATAATACACCATTTTATGTAAGGGACTTGAATATCTTTAGATTTTTTTTAAAAAAATCTTTTCTTCTTTTACTTTAATTACTACTTCATTTTCTAAAAAATTGAGACTTTAATGAAAGTTTCTAGAGAACTTGGATTTCCATTCATTCATTCATTGTTGCACATTTTTCTCCCTGCCCCTGCCCCTCCCAGTTTGCTTTTCTCTTTGAAAAAACATTCTTTCATTGTTGTACAATCTCCTTCCCCCACTTCCCTACCCCCACCAGTCCACTTTACTATGCAGCTCTTATTCCGGACTGTTGTCATGCAAATAATACCTAATCATATATTCCTTTTAAACAGTTCTTTCCCTCATCTGTTTCAATGCAGTGTAATTTATTTATCCCCTCTTCTTAGTCTCCCCTTAACCTCCATGTCAGTCCTATTTTATAACAGTAGCATTATGCAGTGTTCGTCCTTTTGTGACTGAGATATTTCATAATGTCCTTCAGGGTCACTCATTTTGTATAATATTTCATGAATTCCTTGTTGTTTGTTTCTTAACGTTGCACAGTATTCCATTGTGTAACTATACAACAGCTTCTCTATCCATTCGTCTCTTGATGGACACTTGAGTTGCTTCCACCTCTTTGCTATTGTGAACAACGCAACAATAAACATGAGTGTGGGAATATCCTTAAATTTTTGTTTGTGTTTTGTGGGGTGGGGGTAGAGAGTAGTCCTGGAACCATACATACTGAATGGATAATTATACTTAGCAATCAATAAGAAAGATTGTGTTTTAAGAGAATTTTCAAAAAAGGGACTATCAAACTGACTTAAAAAATTACGAAAGAAAATCAATACTGGCTCGTTTTTCATGTGCAAAGGCAGTCAAACAAGAATATATTTGCTATTCATACACATTTTACTGTTTATCCTTCTGTTTTTACAATGGTGGTGGTCTTACGCAGTATTGGTTCTTAATGCCTGAGTTAGTTCAAAGGGGCAGGGGGCAGGTATCAGGGTGGGGGTGGATCACAAGGTCACATTTTGGTGGGTAGGTGGGGGGGAAAACGATGTACAAGAAGGAAAGACAATGTAAACAAATTATTGTATGTAAACCAGTATTTTTTTTAAAAGGAATATATTTGAAATTATGCTTGGACACACGGGTAAGAAAAGGCTGTAAGATCAGCCCCTTTTAAATTTAAGTTTCTGTTTAAAGTATTATTTTTAAAAGCTTGATGAAACCATTGTTAAGTGCTTAGCTGCTAATTAAAAAGCTGGCAGTTGGGACTCATTGGCCACTATGATGGGGGAAAGCGGTAGTCCGCTTCTATACCGTTAAAAGAACCAAAACATTGCACTGCTGTCAAGTCGACTTTGACTCCTGCGGACCCTTCATGGGATTTGCAAGGCTGTAAATTTTTCTCTTGTGGATCGTCAGCTGATTTTGAGCCACTGACCTTTCGGTTAACGGCTTATCATATCACTCAGTGCACCACGTCACTGGCAGGGGCAGCTCTACCTCATCCTATAGGACCATATGAGGAAATGCTTTGGGGCATTGCATTTGGGGTTTTATTTTGCACTCTCGTTTACTCATGAATGCCTGTTCTCCAGGACTTGGGGTGGGCCAGCTATTATATTCTTATTTCCATGGAAACTGTTGAGAGGCTAGGAAAAAAATAAGCTCTGTAGAAATGTGTATTTCAACTTTTTCTTCCCTCCCACCCATTCCAGCCTCCTCATTTCCATGGGAACAGGAGTTGAAAGACCTCCAGCAGCTGAAAAGTGAAAGCTCACTTATAGAGTGCAGCTGTGTGAATGTCAGCTAAGAGGTACAAATGACAGTGTATAGCAGCTGTTAAAATTTTTAAATGATGTTTTCCCTAATAAATCCCCCACTGTAATAATTTGCAATGGGGAAACTGTCTATATAACTAGTGCGAGGGAGAACACTCAGAGGGATCCTTTGAGGCTTAGACTGTTGCTGTCATAATTCCAGTATCACACACTGTTTGAAAAAGAATGATTACGAAAAGGAGACACAGTGGAAATAAAGAGTATGCTGATCAAGTCACTTGGATGTTATAAACTTTGTCCAAACGGTGGATAAAAAAACAAAAAAACAAAAACAAAACAACAACCCATATAGGAGAACCAAGTGCACATCGGGAAGACGGAGGAGGGGAGAAGCAGTTGTAGGTGCCCTGACTCCAATTCACAGTGACCTTAGGAACAAGAGAATCAAACAATCCTGTGCTAAAGGAGGCGGGCTTACCATTCAAACACTAATTATACTTTATTAGAAAAACTACGTGGAAAATTTGTCAGCCACCTTGTGAAAATCTTTGCTCAGTGAGCCTCCTGAATTTGGCAAGTGATCTCTATTATGCACTTGAAGGGAACTCTACATACAGTGTTCCAACCCACATTTCCTCGGTTTCCAGCGAGGTGTACCTGTATTTCTTTAGCTACTGTAATTGAAGGGCACTCTGGCGACCTAGTGGTAAGAATCTGGGCTGCAATCTCAAAGGCACAAGGTTTGAATCTGCCAGCAGCTCTGCAGGAGGACGGGCAATCTCCTTGCAACTGGCTCTGAAAACTTGGAGGGTCAGCTATGGGTCGGTTCCGATTCGATGTTATACAGCAACTGTAATTGAAAATATAAGCCCAAACTTGATAGACTATCAGTTTAGATTCTCCTCACTGTAACGCCATTGAGTTGATTCTGACTTAGGACAGAGTAGAATTGCCTCATGGCATTTCTTAAACTGTAATCTGAACAATAAACAATTATGTCACCAAGGCTCCTTCCCTATTTCCCCTTGTCTAACCAAACCCTTTAGGTTACACACGTAATTTATACATGAAGCTTTTGTTAGAATCTTTTAGCTTGGGATTGGGGGGGGGGATCCTCATTAATAACACAAAATGAATTTAAAATGTAAGTGAAGACTGACAATGAAACAGAAAAAGAATTCTTTTTATTTTTCATATCCAATTCAAAATTATCCGGGGTGATTTTCCCACTGTTTTAGGAGAGGTGGTTAATCCTAATAGTTCATTCTAACTTGGCTGCTACTCACATGTGCCTCAGGCAAATACAGAACTTGAACAGTATCTAATACAATTCAACAGAATGGTGTCAAGAGCATTAGCCAACAAGATAAGGAGGGAGGATTAGGATAGATCTTTGGGGCCTAACTGGGCTTCCTATTTCTGACCACAAGTCCCAAGAGGATATTTGTAAGATAAGAACACAAGTTAAAACTGTGGAAAGGATCCATGTTAAGATATCTAATTTTCCTTCTCAATTCAAGTAAAGTAGAAGTTGGCTTTCTTCAGCAGCACAGATGGAGAGCCCAATATTATCTGGCACCAGGCGCTGGTAAAATGATTATGAATAAGGCAGATTTTTTTAACTGCCAGATATCTATTATTTACAGAAGTATTGTGATTTTTTTTTTTTAAAGAAGCTCTTGGAATGCTGTGCCAAAGGCATTTGGTACAAGAATTAAGCATTTAGCTTCTCATGGGAAGTTGAATAGTTTGAACCCACTGGCCACTCTACAAGATAAAGATTTTATACAGTCTGCTTCCATAAAAATGTATAGCTTTGAAATGCTAGGGAACAGTTCTATTCTGTCCTATAGAGTCACAATGAGTTGCAATCAACTTGATGGCAGTGTTGGGTGTTTTTTTTTTTAAATCTTTGTTTTTTTATTATTATTACCCTTATTCTTTAAAGTTCAGCCATTTTAAACCTCCCTCATCACCTGATGTATAGGAAGGTGGTCCTAAGTGTTTGCAAATGTCTCCATAGAGGAACACATAATTCAAGGCACAGAATACAGACTAACTGAAAAAATGACTGTGACTTCTTTGAATCCTAGGTGATTCCATAAATATGATACTAAAGTCATTGATTCTGGCACTTTATAATTTTCAGCAAAGCTTTTTCTTTCTTTTGATAAGCACGTTTTTACTGATGAGCCTAATAACTTATTATTAGATATATGAAATATTTTTGTTCGTCATTTTATAGTGCACTGTCTATACATTTTTAAAAAAACATAGATGGCGATTATACACGTGAACCTCACCTGATGAACTACACAGGAATCAGAGTGACTACAACTGTAGAAAGAGCTGATGGACAAGCATAGTCTCAGCAGTCCAAATCAGACCAGGGCCTTACTGTGGAGCAGAGCATCAGTTACTCATGCATGTGAAAACTGAAGCTAAAGAAAATGAAAACAAGTTCAGGAGAATCAAGTAGGACCTTAAGTTTATCGCACTTGAATTTAAAAACCATCTCCAGAATAGTCTTGCTGCTTTGAACACTAATGAGCTAGCCAGATGACTTGTGTGACGATACCAAACACATTATCTACAAAGAAAACAAAAGGTTATTGTGAAGACAAGAAAGAAAGAAAAAAAAAATAAAATGGATGTCAGAAGACACCCCTAAACTTGCATTTGAACAGAACAAGGGAACACTGCATGGCTTAAAATCAGGAAAGGGATGCATCAGGGTTTACATTCTCCAAACCTGTTCAATCTGCATGCTGAGCAAATAATTGGAGAAGCTATACTATGTGAATAAGAATGTGGCATCAGGACTAGAGGAAGACTTGTCAACAACCTGGCTTTCAGAAAGTAAAACAGACTTAAAGCGCTTACTATAGAAGAACATTATGGAGTAACAAAAATCCTTACCACTGAACCAGAAGACCAAGAGGCAACATTATATTAAGATAGAGAAGAAACTGAAGTTGTTAATAATGCCATTTGGGTCCTAATCAACAATCCTTTCTTCATACCTATCCAATTGTTTATCTGAGCAAATATTTCAAGAAGTTGGACTATATGAAGAAGAATGTGGCAACAGGATCAGAGGAAGACTCATCAGCAACCTGTTTCATGCAGATGACTCAACCATGCTTGCCGAAAGCAAGGAGGACTTGAAGCACACTGGCTACAGAAGATCAAACATTCTAACTTTCAATATGGGTTACATTTCAACATCAAGAAAACAAAACCCCTCACCACTGGACTGAGAAGCAACAACATGCTAGATGGAGAGAATATTGAAATAGTCAACAATTTCATCTGACCTGGATCTACAATCAACACCCTTGGGACCAGCAGTCAAGAAATCAAAAGGCGTACTGCATTGGGAAAGTCTGCAGACAGGGACCTCTCCAAATTACTGAGGAGCAATGATGTCAGTCTGAAGACCACGGTGTGCCTGATTCAGACCATGGTCTTTTCAATCATTTGCTATGCTTGAATAAGTAGGACAGAAGAGGAACTGATGCCTTGGAGTTGTGGTTTTGGAGAAGAGCACTGAATACCCCATGAAAGGACAAAAGAACAGCTAAGTCTTAGAAAAAGTGTAGTCAGAGTGTTCCTTAAAGGCAAAAAGGGCAAAGCTTCCTCTCTTATATTTTGGGTGTTTTCTAGAAAAGGCTATTCTTTAGAAAGGGTCATCATGCTTGGAATGATGGAATGATGGAGGGTCAGTGAAAGAGAGGAGAAATGGATTGACACAGTGACTGCAGTAATGGGCTTGAGTGTGTGAGACAATGGGGATGACACAAGATAGGACAAGGTTCACTATGAGTTGTACTCAGCAACAACAATCAACAATCATGGTAGGAATGTAAAAAAATCAAAAGATGTGTTGTACTGGGAAACCGGCTATTAAGGGATCTCCCTAAAATGCTAAATAAAGAGTTTAAACTAAGTTAAAAACTATAGAGCATCTTATCCATGCATTTTCAGCTGCCTCCTTTGACTCTGAAAGTTGGATGAAGAATACAGATGACAGAAGGGGAAAAAAAAAACAAAAAAAACCCACCAACACCAAACTTCTGAATTGTGGTATTGGAGAAGAATAGAGAACATTCCATTGACTGCCAGAACAACAAATCTATTTTGGAGGAAGTGAAACTAGGTTGAAATTCCTCGAGGCAAGGATGGTGAAACTTCATCTCATGTGCTTTTGGATATGCTCCTTGGAAAAGATATCGAGCTGGGAATGGTGGAGGATCAGTGAAAGAGAGAGGAACATCTTCACCAAGATGGACTGACCCAGTGACGGTAACCATGCATTGGAGCACATCAGAAAATAGCACAGGATAGGGCAAGGTTCTAATGTCTTGTTTACAGGGTTACTATGAGTTGCAGTCAACTAGAAGGCACATAATAACATAAAAAACACCACGTGTATACAGTAGTTTTGATTCAAACACAGAAGGAACCTACTAGGAAATCTGACAAGTTAGTTAAAGGATATTTTAATTTAAACCAAGCTGCTCCTTTCTTACTGAAAATCTTCATTCCCTGGTCTTTCATGTGCTTATCAAATCTACCATCAACACTAATGGTTGAGCTCTTCTTTTTTTAAATTTGCCCTCATAAAATAAGTTAAAGATGCTGAAAAAGCATCTGAGTTCAAGGCTTATCCTCTCTGCCAGCTTCCCATGCATACCTGGGTAAGTGGGTTTTCCACCCTTTTTCGTAAAGGTATTTTATAAAAACATTTTCTAAAAATCATAATGATAGATTCATAGATATCAATATCTTATAAACAAATTTCAGAATTCTATGTTTTCCATATATATTTTTCAATATCAGTAATTTCCTGTGACATATTTTCAAGGGATTATTTATAGATTCAAATACATAGACATGAGACAATTATGTCAAAGTTCATATTAAGTGACTTACTCCCTCTCCATTGGCTTTGTAAATGTTGAGTGGGTATGTATTTACGTGTCTGTTGTTTCTAGCCTGGAAATAGTCAAAGATTTGAAACTGATATTTTTCTTTTTATATAAAAAGATGTTATAAAAATTTCTAGGGAAAACCAATTAAAAAAGGCATTTTTAAGGCATTCTTTAGGATTAAAAAAATACCAAAGCGACCCAGAAATAGGAATATCTTTTAAAGAATAGTTGTTATTATGTGCCATTGAATCAAACCAACTCAAAGCTGACTCTCCAGTATATTTTCAGAGGCTGTAAGTCACATGGGAGGAAACTATTACTTCATTTAGATGATGTCTTGTAAATAACCCTTTTTTGTAAATTACCCTTTTTGCTGACAGAAAAGCTAAAAGATACAGAATACACCTGGCCCTGGAATCAAAACAAAGAACCTATTTATTGCATGGCAAATTCAGTAGAGGTGAAGGTCTTAATATTGGATTTGATTATGCTTGGCTCTTTACTATAAGTAACAGATTTTTTCCTCTTATGTTTTCCTGTCATTTAAAAGCAAGTAGTATGCATGAAAGAAAGAAACCAATCTCTTTGTAAACCTTCACTAAAATGGAAAAAAAGAGAGGACTTTCTTGCTTTATTATAGGGACTCTGGTGGCCCAATGGCAAGAAATTGGCTTTATTATAGACCTTGTCTTATTCTTTTGAAGTGGACGCAGCCATGAAAAGAAGTTAAACTTTGCAAAGCATCTTTTTGTTGACTACAGAAAACATAGCTGGTACAGAAGGCTTAAAACCTATTGACCATATTTTCTTGTATTATATAATAACTCAAGCAGGAGTGGCACCCACTTCCATAACAGCTTGCCTCTGGAAACACTATGAACGTGGAGAAAGGACAAAAGTTATACAGGAGGTGTCCAGGACTTTCGTTCATGGGGTCACTATGAGTCACATGCTACTTGACCACACTTAACACCACCAACACCACCACCATCAGCAACATAGAAAGAGAGCGCAGTTGGCCTAGCAGACAGAAAGCCATGCTCCCAAGCCAAAGGTGGGGGACTCTACTCCGTGGCCCTCAGGCCTGCCTTTATTTGTTTTTGGTGAAACATTCTTCTAGGTCATGTGACCCTGGTATGTCCACTTGCTGTACAGAGATAACTCGTGGTTGCTGTGAAGCCAAACACTGTGACACTTATAAGTCAAATGTGAGAATGGTTACCCATGGTGGACAGTGTTTGGTGAAGTCCCCCAATTACAATAAGCTTGGGAGCAGGAGTGGCATCCCCTTCCATAACAGCTTGCCTCTGGAAAAACCTATGAACCTGGAGAAAGGACAAAAGTTATACGGGAGGTGTCCAGGACTTTCGTTCACAGGGTTACTATGAGTCGCCTGCGACTCAAGGGCACTTAACAACAACAACAATATGTAATAACTCACTGCCATTGAGTAGCACGCAAGGCTAGCTGAACCTTCAGGGGTTTTTTGAGATAGTCAACTGCATGGGAGATTGCTCATCTTTGTCCCTTGGAGTTGCTAGTGGACCAAAACACCCAGGGAAGTGCTGTCTTTGCATTAACAGTGCAACTCCCTGTAGATTACACCACAGAGCTCCTTCCTATCATGTAAATCAGCTTAAAAAGAAAGAAAAGTTCTGTAAAACTGCAGCTGTTTTAACACTGTTACCATTTCCTCTCCCTGTTTTAAATAATAACAAAACAAACCAAAAGCTTTCTAAACCAAAAAGACAAAGGATAGTGCAATCTTTCCACAGAAGTAGGATGGTGGGTTTGACCTAGGTAGATATTCTAGTCATGACCCAGATGAATGATCAGAATTTCTGAGATGACACTAAAGCCTTAAAATTGTCAGGCACACTGGATAAGCAATACAATCCAAATGATGCAGAAAAACTTGAACACAGAATAGAATATGAAATAGTGGCTCTATGTCTTCCTAGGACAGTGGGTTTCAGACTTGAGCTTATAGTAGTATTTCAGAGAGGCAGCACTGATTATCTGGGTATCAAGCCTGCAGTTTCTGAGCCAGTAAGCTTGAGGTGGGCTCTGAGGATTTACTTTTCCAGTAATTCCCAGACGATGCTGACTCTATTGATCTGAGGACCACTGTTCTAGTTCCCTATCTTTAAAGCAAATTCTTGAGTACTTTTGAGTAATCAAAGTTCATGAATGGCCTAGGGTGGGAAGATGAGTTCAAGAGGGGTGAGAAAGGTGACAATGCATACATGGCCCTGTGTTATGATCACAAAGTTCAAGAAGAGTGAGTGAAGAGGCCACTTCTGCACAAGAAGCCTAATAGGAGTGTGTTGGGGCCTAGCATGAAGGAGGAGTGTCCATGAGAGAGAGAAGGACAATTTTCATGGGGAATTGAGGGCCTGAGCATGGTGCAAAGAGCATTCACTTAAGGTAAGGAGCAGCAACAGAGATGATAGATCTTGACCAAACAAATAATAATCTTGACCAAACAAATAGATTACTTAATGTTGAAGAAAGGAGTAATAAATAGGTAAAGAGTACAGAATTGAATGACCCCTGTAGTGTTGGATTGGAAGTGGAGGTAATAGTACAAAGTCAGTTTTCAGACACATGGCTAAAAAACAGGTAGATGCCAAAGTGCGCCTGTATGTTTTATAATGTCCCTAGTTTTATACGGATCACAATGCTTCCCTAGAAGCAAGGATACCCAGGAGCAATGAGCACATCTACTACACAGATCCTGGTTTCTCTTCTAAAATTAATCAGGGACCTTTGGAGAAATACTTGATTCCAGGGTTATGGGAGTAATCAAAGATCTTGGAAGCAAAGTATGAGGAGAAAAAAAAAATAATGGGAACATGTCAAGAGGACATAGAAGTCATTTCAGAGAGGCTTATCCTGGACAATCAAAGTATTAAAATTGAATAAGAACAGTAACAGACTATAAATAAAATCATTACAGTTTGATTTTTTAAAAAAATTCTTGCCATAGAGTTGGCTCTGACTCCTAGTTGATCACCCACTGGGCTTCTTCACAATGGGAGAAGACTGCCTGTCTTTCTCCTTGGGGTGACTGGTGGAGGCAAACTGCCAGAGCAGCTTGGCCTCTGGGTTACCAGCACAGTTCTCTAGTGGCTACACAACCAGAGCATAGGAACTGGGTATTTACATAATCTCCAAGTACCTCGCCATAAAAATTCTTATCAGAGCGTCAAAAGATTTGAGAGTCTAAAATTTTCATTAGAGTTTGAAAAGAATAACTTTATAAGGATCAAACTGGCAGGAATAACCTTAGTCAAACATTCAAAGTACTACCAGTACAGGACCCATCAAAATTATGCTGACGAGATACAGTATATAATACTTCAACCTATGATATTCCTTCCTGGGATCCAAACCATAAATCTTATCTGGTAGAACCATCAAATTTAAATTGTGACACATTATACAAACTAAATAGTTTGTAATCATCACAATTATCAAGGTTATTTAAGGAAAGTAGCACCCAGTAGTTAACAGTCCTAGTGTCACTGTGTCTTTCTTGCCGTTATTACATATGCATTATGTTTTGTAGTGGCTGACACTATTTTGATTATTTACAGTAAACCTATCTCTTTAACTAGGATAAAATGCTTGGCACTTGCATAACAGGTTTTAGTTATCACATGAGAACATTTAATGTCCTTCATATAGACATATGAACACTTGGACTGACAGGAAGAGATAAAATCCTAAAGTCTGAATGAAAACAGCAACATATAAGAATGCACTTAACAAAAATGTCAATTATGAATATATCCAAATCTGCTGATCCTACCTCAAGCTTGTGTTTCTCTTTCCTATATATAATGCCTATGTAAGCAAACAGAAACTTAAATATCTTTGTCATGTAAATACTTCTACAGGAGGAAAATCCAAGCCAATCTACTCATTCTCCGAGAAAAAGAAACCTAGTCAATCAGAATCCAAGTGGCCATTTAAAAATGATTCCAATTCCTCCCCATCCTTTACCCCTTCTCATCCTCTAACCTCAAATAAGAAAATATCCACCATGCAGTCTAAAAATTGTCCCCTGATTACTTATCTTTATAAAACTCTTGGGGAGCTCTGGTGGCCTAGTGGTAAGAAGCTGCAACTACAATCCCAGAAACGGATCGAATCCACCAGATGCTCTCCCGGGGAAGGAGGGACAATCTCCTCCTGTACCAGTCAGATCTGATTTGACGATACACTCACACAAAAATAATAAAGTAAAAACAAAACAAAACAAAACAAAAAAACAACAAAAAACTCTTTATACCTGTAGCACACTTAGGAACTCATCTGACTACCAGACTACTAGAATCAGGTGTTCCCTGATTCATGAACCAAAAAATAAAGCTGATAAGTTCATATGCAAATTTATCACATGAAATTTGTGGTTTAAACAACAGTTAATTGTTTCATAAGTTCTAATATCTTACCCACTGACTTTGAGTTGACTCTGTTTCACAGTGGGATAGAGTTGAATTGTCCATAGAGTTTCTAAGGCTATGATTTTTATGAAAGTGGCATGCTCCATCTTTCTCCTGCAGTGACTAGTGAGTTTGAATACTTGAACTTTTAGCTGGCAGCCCACTGTTCAAAAGGGCTCTTTATACATTATGTAGACAAAAAAAATTTCCTTTTGGGTATTCTGGTATTTCCTCAAAAAGCGGAGTTTAGCAATCCCATGACCCAGATATTCCATGGCTCAGAATATACCTTAAGGAAATAAAAAACTGAGACATGAATAGAGATATGTACACCTACGTGCATTAGCAGTATTAACAATAGCAAAAAAAAATAGTTCAAATTCCCATCAACCAATGAATGGATTGAGAAACTGTGGTACATGCACTCAATGGAATACTATGCAGCACTACCAAATGGTGATCTTGTAAAACACTATATAACATGGGAGAGTCTAGAGAATTTTATGCTGAGTGAAACAACTCAGTCTCATAAGGACAAATACTGTATAAAACTATTACTGGAAAAATAGGAGGGTATAAAAAATACAGTGTTTTTGAACATTGTATAAATGTTTAAGAGGGAAAGGGGTGGAAAAAAGGGAAGAGTGGAAATCCCTAGGATAGTAGAATTAGTAGGTGGATGATGGTGTGAAGGAATAGGAAAGAGTCAATGGGAATTTGAAAAAACAAGGTAATAATAGGCATAGCTCAATAGTAATTAATTATCTAAAATACAATGTATAGAAATTATATGAAACACAATATAAATGAAAAACTGTATAAAATACAATGCACATGGATGAGATACAATGTATACGAATTATTGTATGCAAACTAGGAAAATATTAGAGGGGGGAAAAGTATTCCCTTACCTTCTGCTTATCCTAAGGGTTGACTCTGGTTCAGCATAGCCCAGTAAAATGCATGATATAACTGTCTTACTTTTAAAAAAACACACCAACAAAAACCAACTCATAAATCCTATCAGGGCAGAAGCAAGCTTTAATTTGGCTCTAGAGAACTGGCTTCTATTAAGCTTGAAAAGTCTCACAAGGAAAATCCCTGAAAGAGGATCAGTGAAAAAAAGCATTATCTGTTAAAAGCCCTAAGAATCACTTCCTTTATTCAAAGAATTCAAAGGTAGGCTTAGAACTAGGGTATTAGAATTTCAGTCTCACCATTAACACCAGGGATTCGGAATCTCATTCTTATGATATAAAAGCCATCCCATCAGCTTTCCCTTTAAAAATGAATGGTAAGTATTCATCTCTGTCTCTCTCTCTCTCATATACACACACATGGAGTTTTGCCGAAGACATGTATTCTTTCCTACCCAAGGATTAGTAAAAGTACTCCAAAGGCATCCTATGTTGTTACTTTGTGACTGTTTTGGAGGAAGGGAATAAAGACATAATGATTTTAAAGTTTCTAGCTAAAATCAAACCAAACTAAGTAGATGTTAAAAGCAAAGTATGTTGGATAGATGTTGATGGATAGATGTTTACTGTTCTTTTTCTCTAATTTTGTAGGCTTGATAATTTAAGTTATAAAGGGATTGTTTAAATGCACTACCATTAAAACTTTGCTGTATAATTATGGCCACTAAACAATACATACAGTTCCATGTTTAAGACTTTTACATTTTAAATAGCTTAGAAAGAAAATTTTACCTTTGATTTTCTCAACCACCTACTACTCAGAATCTTAGATGCTAAAAAACTCCAAAGAGAACATAATCCACTTTTCTCCAAATTTGTATATGAACTCATGCTCACTGCTATAGAGTGGAAAATGACTCACTGGATTTCCAAGTATGGACTACATCACCAGAGCTCCTGAACTTAAAAATAAGTAACAGCTCTGTATGATTTCTGATGTTTTATCATCACTGTTACCATTTTATTTACCTGCTTTAATTGTTTCTATCAAATTTAGAGATTAAAAAGAAAATTTAATTCCTTCTAGAGGACTGGGTTTTCATAGATAGTGGGCTAAACTGGAGCCCATGAGTTGACTTGATTAGCAGTAGACTGAAATTATTTTTCTTAAAAAAAAATCTGTCACCACTTCTCACCATCTGTTACCCCCTCTGACCATCTCTCCCCTGTCTTTCGGTTCTAGGAGTTACCTGATGCAGGGACCTTGTCTATAAAGGACACAATTTACTCCCAACTCTACTTTCTCACTGGTCATGAAGTCCCTTCTTTCTGCTTCTGACATGGCTCATTTTAAGCCTAGCAACTGGCAAAACAAACCAATCTTCTCAGTAAGGTTCTATATACATTATTTACATAGTTCTACCCCTAAGCATATCATATACTTTACATAAATTATTAGCAAGTTATACAATCCTATTGTTGGGCCACAAGTACATTATCATTAACTACTACATTCACTTTAGATTTTAAGTTGATAACCTCTATTGAATTAAGGCTAATTATTAGTTTGTTAAGATAGTAGTATTAAAGTTGACCTTAGAATTTCTGATATGCAGATGCTCAAAAGGTAACAGCAAGGATAATATTTCATATTTTTTAGTATTTCTTATATACTATACATTTTTGTAAATACATAATAAGTCTTACCTCAACTCTCACAACAATTCTATAGAAAAGTAAAGCTCATTTGCCTAAAGCCACAAAATCAGGCAAAGGCACAGAAAGACTCTTAATACAGATGCCACAATTTTTACAGTTTCTTTGCCAAAAGTGCTAAGTTTTGGTATATGTGTGATGTGAATAATATTTGTAAGGACATTTTTAGGAATAATATTAAGACAGTCTTTGATCTGAAAGTGTAAAAGAATATTTTAGAGAATGATCTAACACTTGGTCTTTATGCAGTAATATTTCTCTTCTAATGTCTAAGTAGACTGTGTTCTTAAATCTAGGTGAAAAAGTGGTGCCCTGATAAGGCTACTGTAAAGACAAGTCAGGAAAGCAAAATGTCATTTTAAAAACTGAAGGGCAGACTGAGAATATGAGAATTGAGCCACAAACTGAGATTTATACACCAATGCTCATCACAGCATTATGCATAATTGCAAGAACATGGAAACAGCCCAAATGTCCAACCACAAATAAATGGAGTGAGAAATCATGGTACATTCACACAATGGAATACTATGCAGCACGCAGGAGCAATAACTTTGCAAATTATTACCTAACTTGGGAGAGACGAGAGAGAGCATTATGAAGAACTACAAAAAAATTTAAAAAAAAAATTTGAAGGGCAGAGTAAAGGCATTCAAGTATTGAAAAGAAATGTCTTTTTCCACATGGATTTCAAAAGTGTTTCAATAATGAGCTTTGGAAGGGAAATATACCCACAATCTCATGATTTGAAAGCCACAAGTCAGTTTCATCTGCAATAAATGACTACGTGCAGCATACCTTATACAAAACTAACATGAAAGGACGAAAAAAGATGGAAGCTCAGTGTGGAAGCAAGATTTGATTTGTGTATATATAAATTAGTGCTCAGGTCTTTCATTCATAGGGTCGCTATGAGTCGTGTACGACTTGGTGGCACTTAACAACAACATATATAAATTAAGACCAATTTTTTAAAGAAAGAAATTCAGACATGATACACGATCCAGTAAGTAAATGAGTCCCAGATGGTAAATATGATTAACTTAATTGCTAAATGAAAGGCTAGAGCTTTGAGTCCCCACATAGGTGCTTCAGGAGAAAGGCTTAGGGAATGTATTTCCAAAAAGTCAGACACAGAAAACCCTGTGAAGTACCACTGTACTCTGGCACTCATAGACATACTCTGGCTACAAGTCAAAGCGGATTTTGCAGTACAGTTTAGTTTTTCATTTTTATTTTTTAACTGCTGGGTGTAATTCTGTATCTTTTGGTGAATTTTAATTGCAAGTGTTCAGTACTCTTCTTCAATACCACAACTGATACTTCTCTCATCTTTATTCAAATATGTCTTAGAGGAAGTACAGCCAGGGTGTTCCTTAGAGGCATGGAGGATGAAACCCTGCCTCATGTAATCTGGGCATGCTGTTAGTAAAGGTCAGTCCTTGAAAAAAGACATCATGGTGGGAAGGTGAAGAGTCAGAGAAAGAGGAAGACGGTCAACAAGATGGATTAACGCAGAGTTTGTAACAATTAGTTCATGATGCAACCACTATGGGAGGCTGTATGGCACTTTCTCAAAAAGTTGCAAATATATATATATACACTATTTGACCCAGCAATTCCACTACTGGGAATATACTCTAAAGAAACCAGAACTGCTACCCAAGCAGATATATGCACACCATGTTTATTACTGCTTTGTTCACAATAGCAAAGAGTTTGAAACAACCCAAGTGCCCATCAACAAATGAATGGATAGAAAAGCTCTGGTATATTCACACAATGGAATACTATGCTGCATTGAAAAACAAGGAATTTATATTATACAAAATGGTGCCCCTGCAGGACATTATGCTGAGTGAAAAATCTCAGTCACAAAGGGACAGATACTGTATAGTGCCACTGCTGTACAGCGGGACTGACCTTGGGGTTGAGGGGAGACTAAGGGGATAAATAATGTACACTGTATTGAAATAGATGAGGTAGAGAACTGTTTAGGAGAAATACATGATTAGGTATTATTGTCATGACAAGAGTCTAGAATGAAAACTGCACAGAGGAGTGGACTAGGGGTGGGGGGAATTGTATAACAATGATAGAACTTTTTTTCCTTTCTTCATTTTTCAAAGAGAAAAGCAAACTGTGAGGGAGTAGTGGGCAGGGAGGAAAGTGTGCAACAATGAATGAATGGAAACCCAAAGTCTCTGTAAACTTTCATCAAAATAAAAAAAAGGGAAAAAAAAACCCCAACAACCCCAAACCAAACAATTAATTCATGTATATCTGAGATGATGAGGATGGCACAGGACAGCCCATGTGAAATTTCAGGTCTGTTCACAGGATTGCTATGAATTATGGTTGACTCCATGGTACCTAAAAATGTAACAATTTCCAAAATACTTAAATAGTTCTTGGATGCATGTGACTAACTACAGAATACCAGAAATTTTCATGTTAATTTCTAGATTACTTTGAAACAATCTTAAACTTTGACCATTACTGAAAAATCTCTTTTAAGAACATCTTATATCTCGAAGGAAGAATGCTAATTTTATCATATATGAAAAAGTATGCCTAGGAGAAGTTATTTTTATCTACCAGGATTGTTTTATTATATATTTCAGGAAAGCATCATTTAAAAAATTATTTTAAAAAGACACTAATGTAGCTAGAAGAAATCCGTTAATATGGATTCTGTTTATCATTTTTATAACAGAGCTGTGGAGGTGGACTTGACTAATAGATCACTGGCCTTTTTGGGTTTCTAAGGATGTATATAGTTGCACAGGAGGAGAATGCCCAGTTTTCTCCAGACAGTGGAGCTGCTGGTGGATTTGAACCACCAGAGAAGCATGGCCTTTGGGCTAGAATGCAACTACCTGTGGACAATACACCCAGAGCACCTTCTTCACAAACTGTTGTCATTGTTAGGTGCCATCAAGTTGAGGACGACCTGTAGTGGCCCTGTGAACAACAGATCTGAACCCTGTCCTATTCTGTGCCATCATCATCTCTGACATACTTAAGTCCACTGTGGCAGCCACCATGTCAAACATTCTGGTTGAGGATCTTTCTCTCTTTAGCTGACCCTTCACCTTTCCAAGCATGGGGTCCCTCCCCAAGGAATACCTCTCTTAGCCACATGTCTGAAGTATGTAAGATGAAGCTTTATCATCTTTGCCTCTAAGGAGCATTCTGGCTGTACTTTCTCCCAGACATATCTATTTGTTCTTTTGGCAGTCCACGGGATATTCAGTACTCTTCTCCAATAATTCAAAGACATCAATTCTTCCATCATGCTTATTCATTTCCCAGCTCTAAGATATATAGCAAGTGATTGGAAAGACTATGGCCTGAATCAGACTCACCTTACTCCTCTAACTGGGATCATTTCTCCTCAATAATTTGGAGAGATCCCTAACTGCAGACTTTCCCCACACATTATGTCTCCTGATTTCCTGACTAATGGTACCAAGGGTGTTGACTGTGAATTCAAGTAAGGTGAAGTTGTTGATAGTTCAATCTTTTCTTCATCTGTCATGATGTATGTTGCTTATCAGTCCAGTGTTAAGAATAAACTTAGGAGTTAGACAAATTTTTGAGTCACAGCTCTACCACTTAAAAACCTACTGATCTTGATAAGTTTCTTTATTTCTGTAAACCTTGGTTTCTCCACAAGGTATAGTACAAAAAAGTACATATGTTGCAGTATCTAGCATAATGTATGCATACAATAAATGCTGGTTCTTATGTCCCAGTAGCTGCATATACACTTATAATTTAAAGCGTTTAATATTTTATAACAATTCTTAAAGTTTTAAATTCCATTACAATCTTGAATCATTTCATAAAAGAAACACTTATTCTTGGAAAGCAATTGAACCTTGAGTTGCCATGGAAGGCCATGTAAGATCATTGTACAGTAAGGGAAGCCTAAGTTATCAAGTCAAAGTAAATGTCCAGATCAGTACTCCTAGCTAAATTCAGTCTTTGAGTCACAGGCACTTGCGACCTAGACCTCCAGATAATACAGGTTCTTCATCACACAGGTCATCTCTAGCCATTTCAGTATTCCTAGACAAAGCCCCAGACCTTAGGTAATAGAGATGAGAGATAAACTATGCTCACTATGCTCTGCCTCAATTATAGACACCTGGAATGTGGTACAAGGGATCTCAAGAAGTGACAAGTGAGTTCTTACCTTTTTATTCCTTAATTCCAGCTCTCTGAACACTCCTTTTATAATATTTTGTGTTGTCTTCTCGAGATGCCCTTTGATATTTTCTGTTAAGTTCTTTTGCTTCAGCATCTCTTCTCTTTGTTTTGGTTTCTCGACACTCTGCAATTTTCAGAGTTTCTTCTGAAAAAGACATCAATTTTGGGGTTCCCCCCCTCTTCGTAATGACCTTTTACCATCTTCATGGATGATATCTTTGATGTCATCTCACACTCATCTGGCCTTCGATCACTGATACTCAATACTTTAGGTCTATTTTTAAGATGATTTTTAAATTCAGATGGGATAGATTTCAGTTCATGTTCTGTTTCTAGTGCACTTGTTTTAATTTTCTTTATCCTCAGTTCTGAACTTATACATGAATAATTGATGGTCTCTAACAGTCAGTGTCTGGCCTCATTTTAACTGCCAATATTGAGCTTTTCCAATGCTCTGTCCACAGATGTAGTCAATCTGATTCCTATGCAGTCCATCAAGTAAAGCTCATATGCAAAGTTGCCATTGTTGTTTTTTTAAAAAGCACTGTCAATAAATAAGTCATTGAATGTACAAAATTTGATCATTCTATGTCTGGCCTCATTTCTGTCAGCCAATCTGTACTTCCCAACTACCACTCCTTCTTGACTATAACCAACTTTTGCATTCCAGTCTCCAATTATCATTAATGCATCTTGATTGCATGTTTGGTCAATTTTGAACTTCAAAATTTAGTAAATCTTCAATTTCTTCCTCTTTGACTTTAGATGTTGGTGCATATATATGAATAATAGCCATGTTAATAAGTCTTCCTTGTATGCATATGGGTAATATTCCATCACTCACAACATTGTACTTCAGGATAGAACATGAAATTGTCTATTTAATTATGAATGCAACACCATTCTTCTTGTGTTTTTCATTCTCAGCATAGTATACCATGTGATGGTTTGATTTAAGGTGGCCAATGCCAGTCCATCTTATCTCACTAAAGCCTTGTTGTTGTTAGGTGCTGTTGAATCAAGTATGACTCACAGCAAACCTATGAACAAAAGACATGAACTTCTGCTTTATCCTGGGCCATCCTCACACTTCCTGACTCACAAGAGTCCACTGCAGCAGTCACCATGTCAATCCATCTGGTTGAGGGTCTTCCTCTCCTTCGCTAACCCTCCACCCTTCTCAGCATCATGTCCCTCTTTAAGGAATAGCCCCTCATAACAACATGCCCAGAGTATGTGAGGCAAAGTCTCATCATTCTTGCCTCCAAAAAACACTCTGGCTGCACCCTCTCTGAGACATATCTGTTCATTCTCTTGGCCATCCATGGGATACTCAGTGCTATTCTCCAACACCACAGCTCAAAGGCATCAATTCTTTTCCAATCATCCTTATTCATTGTCCAGCTCGCAGATACATAGCAAGTAATCAGAAAGACCAAGATCTGAATCAGATGCACCTTACTCCTCAAACTGACATCATTACTCCTCAATAATTTGGAGATGTCTCTAACTGCAGATTTTCCTACTGCAATGTGTCTCCATATTTCCTGACTGCTGGTACCAAAGGTGTTAATTATGGAACCAAGCAAGATGAAGCTGTTGACAGTTTCAATCTCCTCTCCACTCTCCATCCCCTACAATGTGTTACACAACTTCTTGTTTTCCACCACTCTCACTTCGTACATTCCATGGTCCAACCATTAATGGATACTTGTAGCAGTTTCTTCTCATTTTCACTGACTTCCAGTCTGAGCTCTACCAGTAACACAGTAACTTTCCATGTTCCTCTATTGTTCATAGGGTTTTTCAGAGGCCTGCTATTTGAGAAGTAGAGGATCAATCCTGCTTCCTAGTCTATCTTAATCTTGGAACTCTACTGAAACCTGTCTACCATGAGTGGCTTTTCTGACATTTGATACCCTGGTGGCATAGCTTTCAGCATCACTGCAAAGCCAAGTTACCTCAGTACAGCAAACTAACACACAAGTGTTGTACTACTTAGAACAATAACAAATAAGCAAGAGAGCATTATGCTAAGTGAATTAAATCAGTCCCATAAGGACAAATATTGCCTTTGTAAGACCATTACTGTCCATATACTGTCCGTATAAGACCATTACTGTAGAAATAGATAACCAGTGTATGAGGATCTAAGGGGGGGAGGGGGAAGCACAGGGGTGGGGATGGGCAGTGGGTGGTAACTATAGGGTCACACAATTTGATGTGTGAAGGGAGAGGAGGGTTAAGGAAATGGGAAAGATCCAATGAGAAAAACAATGTATATGGACTTTGTGAATAAACCAGAATAAAACGAGAAGTTTAAACAAGAAATTATAAAAAGAAATAGAAAAGTGTGTCAAAAAATGCACCAAGAAGAGTAGGAATCACAGACACTTAATTGTGTTCATGTGAAACCTATACCTAGACCAAGAGGATGCTGTGCAAGCAGAGCAAGGGAACACTACCTGGTTTAAAATTAGGAAAGCTATGTGTCAGGGTTGTACCCTCTCTCCATATTAATTCAATTTGTATGCTGAGCAAACTATTGGAAAAGCTGGGCTGTATGAAGAAGAATAGGGCATCAGGACAAGAGGAAGATTTAGCAACAACCAACCTTACGCAGATGATACAACTTTGCTTGCTGAAAGTGAAGACGACTTGAAATGCTTGCTGCAGAAGATAACTACAGCCTTGAATATGTATTACATCTTAGTGTGAAGGAAACAAAAACTCTCACCACTAGATTGCTAGGCAACATCATAATAGATGGACAAAAGACTGAAAGTGTCAATGACTTCATCTTACTTGGATCCAGAATCAACATCCTTGGTATCAGTAGATAGGAGATCTGGAGACATATTATACTGAGAAAGTTAGGGACCTCTCTAACTTACTGAGGAGTAATGATGTCAGTTTGAGGACTAAGGTGCACCTGATCCAGAACATGGTCTTTTCAGTCTCTTACTACGCATCTGAGAGAAGAACAATGATTAAGGGTAACAGAAGAAGAGTTGAAGACTTTGAGCTGTGGTTCTGGAGAATAGTACCGAATATCCCATGAACTGCCAAAAGAATCTGATAGATAAATAGATATGTCTTGGAGAATGTTCAGCCAAAGGTTTCCTTAGAGACAAGGAGAGCAAAACTTCACCTTATATATTTCAGGCATGTTGCTAGGAGATGCTATTCTGTGGAGAGGGACATCATGCTTGAAAAGGTGGAGGGTCAGTGAAGTAGAAAAAGACCCTCAACCAGATGGACTGGCACAACGGTGACTGCAGCAGTGGGCTCAAATATGTCAGAGATAATGATGAGGGTACAGGGTAGGACAGGGTTCAGATCTGTTACTTAACTTGATGGCACTTAACACAACAGAAGGTGATAACATCATGGGTTTTTTAAAAAATATTACTATTTGGGGGTTTATTTCTATGCAAACAAAGCAAGAGGTAAATTAGAAAATATACTTGGCAAAGGGAGAGAAAGAGGGACAAAGCAACACTAACCCATGACCAATATATTACGTTTTGAGGTGGTTTGCAACAGATACATCAAAACAACAAAATATAGGACACTGGGGTGAAATGATAGAAATTTACAGATTATGCATATCATGTAACATTTAATAGTCATACATATGAAATATCCAGACTATAGCTAAGTAATGTTATAGAATCATAGAAACAAGGGTAGCATAGAAAACTATGTAATTAACTCTTCATCTCAAAGATGAGCAAACTGAGGCCGTTCTGTGTTATCTGATGAGTGACAGAACCAAGATGATCACTTACATATCTTGGCATCCAGCCCTGGGTTCTTTCCAACACATAATTACCTCAAAATGCAACTTTATATTATAAAGCCTCTTACTATCTCTTACTGTTAGTCAAACTACAATATCTCAGGATGAAAAGACTCTAAATGTTCTCTGCTTAAGGGTAAAATGTAATTACATTTCTAGATACAGACAAATTACCCTGGTATCCCTTGCTCATAACAAGCACTCAGTCAATATATTCTGAAGTGAAAGATTACTAAATCAAAGCAGCTCAAGAAAGTGTAAATGGTAGAGCTTGAATCTGCAGTCATTATACTTGAAAAAAGAAATGCTGTCCATTCTGAAAGAAAATTCATAAATAATAAAACTGTCATTCTATAGAATGATATGTTGTTGTGTGCCACTGAGTCAGAACCGATCCATAGCTGACCCTCTAGTAGGTTTTCAGAGGCCATAAATCGCACAGGAGGAGACCGCTCATTCTTTTTCCATGGTGTGGACTGTGGGTTTGAACCACATGCCTTTGGGATTGCAGCACAGATTCTTACCACTAGGTTACCAGAGCTCCCTATAGAATGCTATAGAATCTTAGAAAAAAAGGGTACCCAATAATTAAATTCCAGACATCTCAGTGAGACTAATCATACAGTTCCCACATTTTCTCAAACAGAAGTAGTGTTGTTGTTGTTGTTATTGTTGTTGTTGTTATATGCCGTCAAGTCACTTGTGATTCATAGCCACCTGATGTACAACAGCCCTAAACTCTGCTCTGTCCTGTGCCAATCGCACTGTCTCTGACACTCCCATCCCGATTACCCCAGTCTCTGAATCAATCCACCTCAT
>NW_006399811.1:1241648-1287994 GCF_000299155.1 Elephantulus edwardii | reverse complement strand
GATGCATAACAAGTGATAGCAAAGACCATGGCCTGTATCAGACACACCTTAGTCTCTAGAGAGACACCATTGCTCTTCAGTACTTTGGAGAGGTTCCTAACAGCAGACTTTCCCATGGCAATATGTCTTTTAATTTCCTGGCTACTGGTGCCGAGTGTTGACTGTGGAGCCAAGCAAACTAAAGCTGTGAATAATCTCAATCTCTTCACCAACCATCCTGATGCTGCCAACTGGCCCAGTGGTGAGATGTTCCTTTTTTTTGTGTGCTCCTTCCCTCATTACTGTATAGTCAAAACGGAAACATTTTCCAAGGCAGTAAATTACATGAAAGGAGATTACTTTTCTTTCTCTAGTAAAGCAGCTGTGGATTTCAGCTGTTAGAGAGGCATGGCCTTTGGATCAACAGTGTAACAGCTTACAGACCATTTATACTTACAAAGATCATTTTATGGATAATATATGGAGAGATACAGTGGTTTAATGGCAAGGAGTAACACTGCCAACCCAAAGGTTCACGGTTCAAATTTACCAGCTGCTCTGGGGGAGACAGATGGGCAATCTTCTCCTTTGCAATTGACTGCCTCTAGAAACCCCTTAGAAAGTCCATCAGCTATGAGTTGGTTCTGACTTGATGGTATACAACATTTAGTACAAACTATATTAATAAGCTGCCCTTTTAATTTTCTGACTCCAGATATTTGCACAAAGAGCTGATGTCAAAATCAAAAGGGCTGAAGTCACTCAGCATTTAAGCTGAAGAAACTGAAGAACAAATTCTAGCCCCATGTTGCAATACTTAAGGAAGCATTAAAAGACGGAAAAAAAAACCCCCAAAATCCCCAACACTCCAAAACAAAACCAACAAAACCTCAAAAACAGAACAAAACAAAAAAACAAACAAACAAAAAGAAGGTGAAAGGAGTATACTGAGTCAATGTACCTAAAGGAATTGGCTGACATAGAAGAATTCAATGAAACAACATATGAGCAAGAGCCTATGGTGATGAAGGAAGAAGTTCAAACTGCTTTAAAGGAATTGGCATAAAACAAGGCCCCCAAGACTGATGGCATACCAATTGGCTTATGCCAACAAATAGATGCTGCCCTGGATGCACTTATGAAGTTGTGCCAAGAAATCAGGAGGACAACCACCTGGCCACCTGACTAGAAGAGATCCGTATTTGTTCCCATTCCAAAGAAAGATGATCCGAACAATATTATTACTATCAAATGCAAGAAAGATTCTGCTGAAAATTATCCAAAAATGATTGGAAAAGTACATCAACAGGCGAGCTCTGGTGGCCTAGTGGCAAGAAGCTGCATTGCAATCTCAGAGGTACATGGTTCGAATCCACCAGATGCTCTGCTGGAGAAGGAGGAACAATCCCCTCCTGTATCAGTTAGATCTGATTTGACGGTACACACAAAAATAATGAAATAAAATATTTTTTTTAAAAAAGAGTACATCAACAGAGAACAACCAGAAGTGCAGGCTGGGTTTAGAAGAGGCTGTGGTACTAGGGGCATTACAGCCAATGTTAGATGGATCTGGGCTGAAAGCAGAGGGTACCAGAGGAATGTCTATTTGTGTTTCATTGATTATGCAAAGATATTTGACTGTGTAGATCACAACAAACTGTGGCTGACTCTGAGAAGAATGGGAATCCCAGAACAGTTGATTGTGCTTATGTGAAATGAATACTTTGTCAAGGAGTCAGTCATCAGAACAGAAGAAGGTATCACTGCACGGTTCAAAATCGGGAAGGGTGTAAGCCAGGGATATGTCTTATCTTCATACCTTTTCAATCTACATGCAGAACAGATGATCCAGGAGGCTGGGCTGTATGAGAAAGAATGTGGCGTGAGGAATGGAGGAAGACCCAACCTTTGTCATGCAGATGACACAACCTTGCTTGCTGAAACTGAAGAGAGCCTGAGACATTTTGCTGCAGAATGTCAAGGACTGCAGCCTTCAATATGGACTGAAGCTCAACATCCAGAAGACAAAGATTCTCACCAGTGGGGTGCTTGGGAGCATTATGATAGATGGTGAAGAGAATGAGATTGTTAATAGCTTCAGTTTGCTTGGCTCTACAATTAACACTCTTGGTACTGGCAGCCAGTAAATAAAAAGACAGATTGCATTGGGAAAGTCTGCTGTCAGAGACCTCTCCAAAGTACTGAAGAGCAATGATGTCAGTCTGGAGACAAAGGTGTGCCTGATCCAGGCCATGGTCTTTGCAATTACTTGCTATGTGTCAGAAAGCTGTACAATGATTAGAGGTGATAGGAGGAGAACTGATGCTTTTGAGCTGTGGTGCTAGAGAAGTGTATTAACTATACTATGGACTGCTAGGAGAACACAGAGGTTCATCCTAGAGAAGGTAAAACCAGGCTGCTCCTTGGAAGCAAGGATTCTGAAGTTCTGTCTGTCATACTCTGGGCATGTTGCAAAGAGGGACCAATCCTTGGTGAGGAACATCATGTTTGGGAGGGTGGAGGAACAGTGAAAGAGAGGAAGACCTTCGACGAGATGGATTGATTCAGTGACTGGGGTAATGGGGCTAGGAGTACCAGAGACAATAAAATTGCATCAGGATAGAGCAGGGTTCAGAGCTGTTGTACACAGGGATGTTATGAGTCATAAGTGACTCGATGGCATATAACAACAACATGTTAATAATCTTAGAATGATAAAAATAATCTCATATCCTTGAAAATTCAAGATTACGCTTCCCATCCTTCTTTGTATTTAGTTGTGACCAGTGACAAGTTTGAGTCAAAGAGAACTGATACATGTAAGTTCCTTTAAGAGACCAGGGATGCTCTCTTTTTTTCCCTTCTCTATTCCTTCAAGCTTGAACATGAGTCTAGAAAATGCAGAGATACGCATATTTCAACATGTAAATGAAGGCAATCTCCCTTAAGAAAATAAAGGAGTAAGAACAGATGATCTTGGCTTCTCAAGTAATTAGCATCAATAAGTCAAGAGTATGTATGGCCTTATACTGAAAGAGGTAAATGAAGATCTTTTGTTTTGTACTTTCACTAATTTAACTGGCCTATAAATATAAGACTTCATTTAGGTCCTGTACATCACTCTCTTTAGTGATATTTAAATGATTTTTACATCCATTATTTACAAGAGTTAGTAACAAAGTAAGTAAGTAAGGCAAATTTGGAGATACAAAAATATAACCAGTAAAGATAGACATATTGATCAATAGGAAATATAAGATTAAAAAGAAAAAAGTCCATATATTTATGGTCATTTGGTTGTAAAAAAGATAACAAAGAAACAGAGAAAGAACAGCCTTTCAATACAGAATGTTGGGAAAAGTGGATATTCCTATTAATCTGAGAGATGAACAATGGATAAAGATGACAGAAGAATCTGTCTTTGAGTTGTGGTGTTAGAGAATAGTACGGAATATCCCACAGACTGTCAAAAAACCAAACATATATCTTGGGGAAAGTGCCACCAGGGTGTTCCTTAGAGGTAAGGATTGAAAAGTTCCTTCTTACATACTTTGGGCATGTTGTTAAGGAGAGGCCATAGCTTGGAAAGAAGTATCATGCTTGGAAAGGTGGAAGATAAAAGAGAGGAAGACCCTCAATGAAATGGCTTGATATAGTGACTACAACAATGAACTCAAGTTTTTCAGGCATGATAAGGATGGCACAGAATAGAACAGGGTTCAGATATGTGTTCATAGGGTTGTTATAAGCTGTACTCAACTCGATGGCACCCAACAACAATAAAAGTAATGGATGAGTAGCAGTGGCAAAGCTTAGCAGGATGTCAAATAATAAATGTTGGAGAGGATGTGGTAAGATAGAACTCTTATACCTTGTTGGCTGAATTGTAAAATGGTACAACCACTCTGGAAGGCAGTTTGGCATTTCCTCAAAAAGCTTAACACAGAAATTCCATATGACCCAGCTATTCCACTGCTTAGAATATACCCTGAGAAAATGAGAACTGAGACAAAGACTTGTACATCAGTGTTCATAGCAGCATTATTCACCATAGCAAGAACATGGAAACATCCCAAATGTCCATCCACAATGGAACTGAGAGATTATGGTACATTCACACAATGGAATACTATGCAGCACACAGGAGCAATAATTTTGTAAATTACTACTTAACATGGGAGGGACTAGAGAGCATTATGCTAAGTGAACTCAGTCTCATAAAGACAAATACAGTACAGGACCATTATTATAGAGCATGTATGAGGATCCAAACAGGGGAGGGGGCTTAAATATAGGGTCACACAATTTGATGGGGGAGGGTGTATTGGTAAAGGAAAGGGGAAAGGTCTGGTGTGTAAAACAATGTATATGAACTTCATGGACTTTGTATGTAAACCAGTATAAAATACAATTTAAAAAATAGAAAAATAAGCCATATACACTTTCAATGGTTACAGGAATAAGTCATAAACTCAAAATTAAAATTCAAGTGTTTTCAGTGGACCCCCCCAAAAAAAAGTAATGGGGGGAGGTAATAGAGCACCTACTTTGTATCATACATGAAAACTAAAACAATATAGAACAAAGTTTCAAAAGTATATGCTAAAACTAAAAAAAATCTTTAGAAGAAAGCACACAGGGGGAAAAAAAGTCTTTGTGTTGAACTAAGCAAATGTTTCTTATCTACTCTATAAAAGAGAATCCATAAAAGAAAAGTAAAAAACCATACTATATAAAAATTTAAAAGTTTTTCTCTTCAGAATATACAATTATAAGAAAACAAAAAGATAAGTCACAAGTTAGGAAAAAATACTTACAAAGCATGTGTTTTATATCTATTCTGACCATATAATGAATTCTCATGATTCAGTAGTAAGACAAATAGCCCAACAAAAAAATGGGCAAGTATATGAAGATATTTTATAGCAAACAAAAGATAGAAATGGCTAATAAGTTCATAAATGGATACTCAATCCAGAAAATAGAAATTAAAAGCTCAGGTGAGTAATTACCATACATTCACTAGGCTAAAATAAAAAAGACTGACAATACCAGGTGTTGAGGATATGGAGAAATTAGAATCCCTTTACAATGCTAAAAGAGAATGTAAAATGTTAGTTACTTTGGAAAACAGTTCGATAGTTTCTCAAAAGACATAAACATGAATTATAAAACTCAGCAATCCTATTCCTAGTCATCTTCTCAAAAGAACATATATTTACACATAAACTTATATAAGGATGCTCAAAGAAGTATTATTCACAGTAGCCCCAAAGGAGAAATACATCAAAAACCCTTTGGGTGGTGAATGAATAAACAAAATACAGCAGTGTGATACAAGTTTTTCAATAAAAAGAAACTAATGATTTACACTACAGCATAAGAGTTGTGCTAGCAACCTAAAGGAACAGGGTTTGAATACGCCAGCTGTTCTTCAGGAAAAAGATGTGCCATCTCCTCCTGTGTGATTTACTGCCTATGAAAACCTGCTGGAGAGCCAACTATGAGTTGATTCCTACTCAACAGTACACAACAACTAAAATAACAAGTGAAAGATGCAGAAAATAAAGAAGATTTTAAGTATTTACTGCAGAAGGGTAAATACTATGGTCTTCAACATAGACTACAACAAGAAAACAAAAATTCCTTACTACAGGGCCAAGAGACAACATCATGACAGAAGAGGAAGACTGATGTTGTCAATGATTTCATTTTACGTAGATCTACAATCAACACCCATGATAGCATCAGGCAAGAAATTAAAACGTGTTCTTTGAGAGAATCTGCTGTAAAAGGCCTCTTTAAAGTGCTAAAGGGAAACAATTACCAACACTGTTTTAAAGACTAAGGTGCACTTGATTCAAGTTCTAGTATTTTTACTTACATTTTATGCATCTGAAAGTTGGAAAATACATAAGGAAGAGTGAAAAAAAAATTGATGTCTTTGAATTATGGTCATGACAAAGAGTATTGATTGTCACATCAAGTGCCAAAGGAACAAATAACTCTGTCATATTGAAAGGGTAATCAGGAAGTTCCTCAGAGACAAGGATGGTGAAACTTTGTCTCACATGTTTTGTATGTGTTGTTAGGAGGGGTGAATCCTTGGTAAAATACATAACGCTGGGAAACAAAGATGGTCAAAAAAGGGAGAAAAACCCTCAACAAGATGGATTGACACAGTTAGTATAATAATAAACTCAAGAATATCAGAGATTATGAGCATGGTGTTGGATAGGACAAGTTTCCACTCTGTTGTTCATAGGGTCACTATTAGTTGTAGTCGACTTGCTGGTACCCCTCAACAAATAGAACGAAAGGAAGCTATGTTGTTGTTGTGTACCATCAAGTCGGAATCAATCCATAGCTGACCCTCCAGCAGATTTTCAGAGGCAGTTAATCAATCACACAGGAGGAGATTGCCTATCCTTCTCCCACGGGGCAGCTGGTGGCCTCAAACTGCTTGCCTTCGGCCGGTAGTGCAGTTTTTTTGTCACGAGGCCACCACAGCTCCCTAAAGGAAGCCATACATATTTTATTGTGAGCCCCATCTCAAATGCTTTGGGCACATGGCCAGGAGAGATTGGTCCTTGCAGAAGGACATCACGCTTGGGAGGGTGGAGGGATAGTGCAGGAGAGGAAAATCCTCAATGAGATGGATTGGTATAGTAACTGGGGCAATAGGGGTTGGCGTGTCAGAATTAGTAAGACTGGATCAGGACAGGGCAGGATTCAGAACTGCTGTACATAAGGGTTACTATGGGTTGCAGGTGACTAGATGGCACACAACAACAATCTATACGAAACCTCCAGATATGGTAGATTACTAGTTGAGATTGAGTCTGGGATTAGGGGTGTATGAACTGCAAATAAGCATGGAATAATTTTTTTTAAGGGTAATGAGGGAGCTTTGGTGGCCTAGTTGCAAGACGCTGTGCTGCAATTCCAAAGGCATGTGGTTTGAGGCCCCCAGCTGCTCCATGACAGAAGGAAGGGCAATCTCCTCCCAGGCAATTAACTGTCTCAAAAAAACACCTACTGGAAAAAACAAAAACAAACAGAAAAACGAAACACACCAACCAACCCAAAACCTGCCGGAGGGTCAACTATGGGTCAGTTCTGACTCCACGGCACACAGCAACAGGACAAAGGATGGACAATCTCTTCCCATGTTATTTATTGCCTCTGAAAAGCAGCTGGAGGGTTGGTTCTGATCTGCACAACACAACACAGCAAGAAGGACGCACTGAGGCTTGGTCTCTATTGAGCTGCACTGCTAATCCAAACACCATGCTTCTCTGGCAGCTCAAACTTACCAGCAGCTCCTCAAAAGAAGGTTGTGTCACCTCCTCCCAGGTTCAGCCTCAGAAACTGCTATAAACTGGTTCTAACTCGATGGCAATGAGTTTGAGTTTAAAATGTTCTAAAACTAGATTGTAGTGATGGGTGCACAACTCTATGAACTCACGAAATACTACTGAATAGCATACTTTAAAAGGTTCCCAGATTGACAAAAATGGTTTGTACTCAGCTACTAACCAAAAGGTTGTGAGTTCAAATCAATTCAACAGTGCTATGAAGAAAAGCTTGGGGGGGGGAGCTTGATCTACTTCCATGAAGATTATATCCACTGAAAAATCTGACAGAACACAGCTATGCTCTTACACATGTGTGGCTTCCATGATTCACAACTGACTCAACAGCAGGTTTCGTTTATTACACCTGAAACAGGAGAATTTTATGGTAATTAAATTATGCTTCAGGTGTCAAAAAAAAAGGTAAAAAAAAAATTGGCCAGAATCTTACTTCAGAAGGCAAAGAAGGAAGGAAAGGCAGTCCACTATATTATTAAGGTTTGATCAGCCCCCCAGTCTAATTTTACATCTGTGCCACAGATTCATACAGTACATTTACTGTGGCAGAGATTCTTGAGGTGGTTCTCCAAAATCTACCTTTTGTGTCTTCTTTTAATAATCATCCTCAGGCTTCAATAGGGTTAACGGTTGTTCATCAAAATCTTTTCTTTCTCAAACTCCCCTGCAGCTCAGTGTAGTCATATGGTTACTTTTTCACCAGTGGTCTTGTATCACTAATTGATGTAAGCACATGTACTATGGGTCATTTTTTTTTCTTGCATGTGCACACTGGAACCTTTCCTTTGGCACAGACATGGCAAGTGCTCTAACAGCTCAGGGATCCATAGTTGGAAGCAGAGTGTGATGATGGGAGAGTTGTCCAGCCTATCTTGGATCTCTCAACCCTAGGCTATGTGTGAGTTAGAATCAAGTCAATGGTAGTGCTTTTAATTACTTTATAAGAAATGAAGAACATCATTCACTCCTCAACTTTTGTCAAATGCGAAGTATCTTTAGGCTGGGCTTCAGCTATCTTTATGAAGTGTTTACAGACCAGCAAGGAGAATACTCTTATCTAATTACAGAAAGAAATTATGCATCAACTTCTGTTAGTTTTCAATATTTAAGATTTGTTGTAGACAAATATGCTAAGAACTCTATCCTGGGCACTAGTATGTATCTGAAGGATATGTATTTAAAGAATGTCCCAGAAAGCCATGGAAGCTTTGTAAATTGCTTCTATCTTTTGGCATATAGACTTATTTTCTGAAACAATACATTGTCAGTCAATTTCATTTCCTATAATCACTGGTGTTATAATAGCAGTAAGAAAAAAATAATCCTTTCTTCTTCTATTTCCTGGTTGTTGTTGGAACCAACCCATAGCAGACCCTCCAGTGGGTTTTCAGAACCAGTTTAATGCATGGGAGGAGATTGCCCAGCTGTTTTCCTGTGGAGCAGATGGTGGCTTTAAACTGTGTGCCTTCAGGATTGCAGCACAGCTTCTTGTCACTAGGCCACCAGAGCCCTGGTTATATATACTATAATAAAACAAACCACTTAAAGATAGTTAAGTGATAATAAAAAATATTTTGCAGATAGCTCACTTGTAGGGAAAAAAAAGCTGGGTACACACTTAGCTGCCATTCCAATTGAAATAGAATTATGGCAAATAAGAGTTCTGGTGATGGAATTATTAATTCTTACTAAGCAGAAGATCAGTGATTCAAACCCATCCACAACTCAGAGGGAGAAAACTACTTGGCAATCTGCTCCTCTGAAGATCCCAGTCTACAGAACCATATGGAGTAAGTATACTTTCTCATGCTGTTGTTGTTATGTGGCGTTGAGTTGCTTGCGACTCATAGCGACCCTATGGACAACAGCCCTAAACCCTGCTCTATCCTATGCCAATTGCACTGCCTCTGACACACCCATCCCGATTACCCCAGTCACTGAATCAATCCACCTCATACAGGGTCCTCCCCTCTTGCGCTGTCCCTCCACCCTCCCAAGCATGATGTCCCTTTCCAAAGACCGTCCCTCCTTACAAAATGTCCAAAGTATATCAGACAAATCCTTGCCTCCAAGGAGCAGCCTGGTTTAACCCTCTCCAGGATGAATCCGTTTGTTTTCTTGGCAGTCCATGGTACATTCAGTACTCTTCTCCAGTACCATAGCTCAAAGGCATCAATTCTCCTTCTATTCTTCCTAGTCATTGTCCAACTCTCTGATGCATAACAAGTGATTTCAAAGATCATGGCCTATATCAGATGCACCTTAGTCTCCAGAGTAACATCATTGCTCTTCAGTACCCTAGAGATGTCCCTAACAGCTGACATTCCTATCGCAATACGTTTTTTGATTTCCTGGCTACTGGTGCCGAAAGTGTTGACCGTGGAGCCAAGCAGACAGCATTATTATTTGTTGGAACTGATCAGACAACAGATTATAACAAGAGACAGCACACTAGGAAAAGTGCTGAAAGTTGAAGGTGATGCCCCTTTTTCTAGCTAAGAAAAAACACTATCTGAGGACAATGCTAGTTTTGTATGATTTCAAAAGGCAAGTTTGGTAAACACATTTATCTAATCAGGAAGGTTGTATCTCAATAAAAAGGCTATGAGGTTTTTCAGGAAAGACAATGTTCACAAATACAAGATTTAATGCTGCACTATCATGTAGACATGATATGCAGATCAAAATGTCTAAAGAGAAACAATCAAACCCTTAAAAACATGTGGTTTTATAACATGACTTAAAAAGAAAGAATACCGAGAATGGACTGTGAATGAACAACAAAGAGGCTTATGTATCATGCAAGAATTAAACATGGAATAACAGTACAGCTTAATGAAGGGTATTTGTTGTTGTGTACCATTGGAACTGATCCATAGCTGACCCTCCAGTGGGTTTTCAGAGGCAGTAAGCACACAGGAGGAGACTGCCCATCCTTCTCCTGCGGAGAAGATTAGAACCGTGTGCCTTAAGGATTGCAGCACAGCCAGAGAGTACGAGATGCCAAGACGAGTGAAAGCAAAGGTTGATGCCATTAAAATGGTACATATTTTCATTACTGTCAATAGTTTCTGGAAATAATGTAAGGTACATAACATCTTAAAGACTCTTTACTGTCAAGTGAATCTTTTCCTAACAATCCATAAGAGACTAGAATTTACAGCTGATTTCAAGTAATTGGCATGCCTCAGACAACATAGATTGAATGCATTTTCCATCTGAAATAAATTTACCTGATTAAACTCAGTTGGCATTGTTCCAAACAAGTTTAACTGATACTCTATTCATGTATACATGCTTATAATTATCTTTTAAGATGTAGAACATTTTGAGATGTGGATGTTTTAATTTTTTTTTTGAGAAAACGGAAGTTTTTTTTTAATCAAAGACAGTTTATTTGGATTACTGTGCTATCTTTTGCAATAAGACTTGGTATGCCTTGGTTAGTTACAAATACATGGTTCAGGTTATGGAAAGAGGAAACAAGTCAATCCTTTGGGAATATCTTTGAATTACTTTTCCAAAACAATGGACATGAAAGCTGATCTACCCATATTCTCTTGTCTAGTGTCTTTTGTGAGATAAAGCTGAGGCTATTGGCAGGGAAAAGTATCATAAACAGAAGAGAACAGAATACAATCACTGCCTCATTTGGGTATAGAGCATATGGCTTTTGTTTCGTTAACACCTGCTAGTCATGGATGATGCCACTGAACAATCTTTTAGACTTTTTATTTTCTCTATAAATGGGCTCACAAAAAGCATAAGGGCTGACTCAACTTATACTTTGGATTTTAAAATATAAATGTCCAATTTTTTACCAACTCACTTAACATACACAACAAAAGCTGGCCTTGCAATGATAAGAGCTACTCTGAATAGCAGTGCAAGGAATACAGGAATAAAAGACTGTTTCCAAAAGGAGCAGGGTTTAAAAAAAATAAATTACCCTAAATCTAGTCAGCAGCAATCTAAAAGCTCCAATGTGAAAACTGGAATAGCTAGAATAGAGCTGCTCCCTGAATCTGGGAGTGGTTTACAAATCATTGTCTTTTCAGGTGTTTTTATCCTTTTCCATGCACTAAGTCAAGGCCAGCCTGCATCTGGAAGCAGGACTTACTGTGGACAGGACTTACTGTTCAATCTCGTGTCTCCATATTCATTGGCTTAGAAGAATGATAGGAGCAGCAGCAAAGATTTTATTTTATAACAGTAAGTGATGATTAAATTACTCAATAGGAGTATCTGAATGGGCTATTTTCAATACTTTGAAATCTAATAAGACAGATGATGTCATTATTAAGTAGATAATATGCTCACAAAATTTATCACCAATCTTTTAAGCACATTCCCAGGTTTTATAAGCACGACCAAAAGTTTCAAAAAAGCCTTTGTAGGTGAATAAGACCCTATTTCACAGAAAGATAAGGCTTAGAGAGGGTAACTAAATCACTCAAGTCACAAATTTGCATTCAATTTAGCTATTATTTTATTTCTGTAGATACTCGATTTAGCAAATTGCACGTTTATTATTGAATTACAGAGAGATTTGCTTTCTTAAATAGATGTTTTATGACATTTATGGTGCTTTTGTCAGGTTAAATATCTTTGAGAGAATCTAATAATTGAAGAGACTGCAGACCATAAAGCGGTTGTAAAAGCAGACTAGTGATTATAATCTAGTGCTTTGAGGGTCAAAATTCTAATCAAGCAAAGTTTGATTTGAAGAAAAATAGTGGTTTTCTTTTAAAATTTAATATTATAATTAATTTGAATTCGTAGTTAACTTTGAAAGACCCTACCAAGTCAAACATCAGTATTCTTCAACAATGTGGTGAAGAGCATTCTAAAGTTTCTTGACTTGATAGGAAATTTTTAACTCACATTTTCACTCAAGCAAATAGGTTCCCAGCCATTTTATTGGCTTGACCTTTACCATCTGTCTATACTGTAACTGAGTGGAACCAACAGACATTTCACTTCCTGCCACTTTATTATACTGCAGAGCTTTCTAATGAGCAGGTCATGCACTTGTTCCAAGGATCCCTGGTTTGCACAATGGTTGATCACTCAGCTGTTAACTGACAGGTCAGTGGTTTGAACCCAGATCTATGTGAGAAAAATGTAGCAGTATACTTCCTTAAAGACTTACTACTGTCTTGGAAACCTGGTGGGGTAATTCTACCTGTAGAGTCACTGAGTCAGACTTGACTTAAAAGCAACAGGTCTGGTTTGATTTATACCTGATTTATACTGGATGGGTTAGTTTTTCTAGAATCCCCAAATCTTTTTAAAGTAGCAATTTTAAATTACTTCCTGAAAGCAGCTGCTAACAACAGCATGTGCACTACTATTTTTATAGTTGCCCTCAAGCTAACCTCACAACCATTCTCCTAAAAATCACAATCTATACGCAGATGCACTGCAGTTGTTTTTGTCGTTGTTAAGTGTCACTGAGTCTACTATGACCCACAGCAATCCTATGAGTGAGAGATCTGACCTTGCCCTATCCTGTACCATCTTAAGATCTGCGTCACACTCAAGTCCTGTATAAACACCCTTAAATAAAATTGTAGAAATTCTTATTATGCAAAGGTCTTAAAGGCTTTATTTGGTAATGGTATAAATGTTTTATTCAGAACTCTCTTCCTTCATCCCTTCGTAAGCTGCCCTGGTGAAAACATAGTACCCAAAATTGAAACGCACAGCTATTAAGTCAATTCTGACTTATGGCAACCATACAAGATAGAGCAGAAATGCCCATAGGGTGTCCAAGGCTCTAAGTTATCATGGAAGCAGACTGCCGTACCTATCTTCTGTGGGAAGGATAGTGGGTTCAACCACTGACGTTTCAGTTAGCATCCAAGTGTTTTAACCACTGTGCCACCACCATAAAGAAACAGAAAAAACAATTTCAACAACTCAACACTGCCCTTCAGTGAGTTCCAGCTCATGGCAACACTCTATCCAGTTCCCAAGTCTATACATTTTAAAGCAGGAGACTGCCCATATTTCTAGCTAAGGAGTTGACTGCCAACCTTTTTGTTAGCAATCCCATGTATGGGCCCTCTATGTCTGAGATACAGAATCCATCTGTCTCCCTTCTTATAAGCACTTCCATCATCCCTATTTTCCAACATTTTGTTATGAAAATTTTCAAGCATAAAGAAAAATTGTAAGAATTTCATAATAAAAACTCATGTACTCACTACCTAGATTATACTTCTAACATTTTACTGTCTTATTAACATTCTTATATACTGTGTTTTAGCAAATGAATCGTCATTGATCTATGCCCTATCTTTTCAGTTCTCCACTACATCTTTCCTAATTCCTTCACCTACCAAACTCTGTGACCTTGTGATTTCCCCCTTCCCCTCATTCAGCTCCCCTGCTCCCTCCCTTACCTACCTGGATTCTCATAGCCATCTTACTAGTTATCCTTCTATTTTTATAATAATGGCCGTATGTGGTATTTGTTCTTATGAGATTGAGCTACTTCACTCAACATAATGCTCTCCAGTCTCTCTCATATTATGTACTATTTTTCTGAATCATTGCTCCTGAGTGCTGCATAGTATGAAATACAATGTAAATGAAGGATGCATGAAACTCAACGTATAGGAATACATAACATGTATGGATTTTGTACACAAATATAAAATTAAAAAATATTAAATTGTTAGAATAGTTCAAACATTAGATTTTACATACTGAAATATAAAAGTACTTAAAGTGAAAGTATTTACAACTGTTAAATAAAACTGCCTTATATTTTAAAAACAAAGCAACATTTCATTGACTTTGTTTTATTACCTGTTCATCCATGTAATGATCTCTTTAGCGTTCCATCAATCTTATTTTTTTTATTGTACTTCAAAGTTACTTGCAGGTACAAATACAAACTTCTCACTAAACACATATCCTTAAAGAGTTTCATGATTAGCGTTATAGATATGTTTCTCACTCTCTTTCACTCTTGCAAGGTAAAATTTACAGACAAACAATCAAATGTATTAATCTTAAATGGCAGTGTTGTTAGCTGTCCTCCCGTGGATTCGGCTTCACAGCAATTCCATGCATGCAGGCAGAGTAGATCTACATCATAGCGTTTTAAGATTCAAACTGTTGGGAGCTCTGGTGGGCTAATGGCAAGAAGCTGCACTGCAATCCCAGAGGCGCACGGTTCAAATCCACCAGATGCTATGCCGAGGAAGGAGGGACAATCTCCTCCTATACCAGTCAGATTTGATTTGACGGTACACACACATAAAAATAATAAAATAAAAATAAAATTTAAAAAAACGATTCAAACTGTCAGTCTTTCGGAAATAAAACTCTCTCAGTGACTTTAGACAAATTCATGTACCTGGGTAACCGAAACTCTAACTCTCAGCTCTTTCATACTTAATTGAAACATGATTTCAGTCAACTATTTTTTATATCTTGGTTCTATCAACCAATATACCAGGACTCTACAAATGTAATTTTTGTTGTCATGTACCATTGAATCAGCACTGACTCACAGATGACCTGCCAGTGGGTTTTCAGAGGCAGTAAATCACATGGCGGTTGAATGTCCATCTTTCTCTCACGGAATGGTTGATGGATTTGAGTATAATTAGCATGCCATAAAGAATCTATTGGCATTATAGAAATACCTTTTCTTTGCAAAACTTTCCAAAGTTAATCTTTCATTTAATTGACTTAGAGCTTTCCCAGGCTTCAGCAAAAAATCCTCTTTTGCATCAAGTGGAGCACTCCAAGCTCCATTTCTACCACTTAAGAAGAGTATGCTTTAAAAAAGGGGGGGGGGGAGTGCCAGGGAGCTCTGGTAGCAAGAAGCTGTACTGCAACCCCAGAGGTTTATGGTTTGAATCATCCACCAGATGCTCTGCTGGAGAAGGAGGGACCATCTCCTCCTGTACCAGGCAGATCTGATTTGACAATACACATACAAAAAGTAATAATAAATTTTTTTTTTAAAAGAGAGTGTATGCTTGTTTCCTGAAGTAAGAGATAAAGACCTTTACTTGGGAGTCTAACCAACTTAATGAAGGCTCATCCTCTCTTTGTAACATAAAACATAAACAGATCAATCCTTGCTTTTTCTCCTATCCTGCCCTCTGTATCTTTCCCATTTCTGAAAAGACTAATCATTGAAAACATTTCAATCTTGAGCTCTTAAGGTACCCCTTGTATTTAAAATATTTTGAAGCCTTCACGTCAGTGATAAAGTCAATTACATACTTATAGATGGCAGTAACACCTTGAATGGAAGATGTATTTTCTGCATACTAAGAAGCTGAGCAGCATACATCCAAGAGAAAAAAAAGCGGTAGATAAAACCTATTAGTTCACATTTAAAAAACTCACAAACTCATTGCTATTCAGTCAGAACTGACTCACAGCTGACCCTTCACAGATTTTTAAGGCTGTAAATAACACGGGGGTGGGGGTGATTCTCCCACCGAATCACCTGCCAAAGAAGTGTGGCCTGGGCTAGCAGCACAGATCTCTACCAATGAGGCTACTGGGCATCCTGCTTTACATAAATGAGTTACAGTAATAGAAGCATGACTGCTGGATTGCTAAATAAAGGATCAGATTCTACTTACAGAAAGTCTACATTCCACCTTTTATCACATATTGCATAATTTTACCATTGCTTTGGAAATACTGAATACCAAATAACCAAACTAATGTCCCAATCCAACAACTTGGTTTATTTTAATAGATAGTTTAGTAATTGCACCTGGGACAACCTTAGGGTCCAGTTATAATTTTTAGGCTGCACTTTTGCAAAGAAAATTATTTAAAGGGACATGAATGTACTTCTAAAACAAAAGGGCACATGTGTTCAAAATCACTTAAGTTTTGTATATTTCATTATATGCAACTATTACCTTGATAAAAAAGAGTTAAGAGATAAATATGTAGCTCTAGCTCCCTTCTCATTACATACTAATACACACACACACACACACACACACACACACATATACATACATATACACATCACAGGGGAAAGATAGATAATCTCCGTGTGATATGAAAACTTGCTGGAGGGTCAGGTATGAGGTACACAACAACATATATGTACATAGTTAGAGAGAAGTGTACAGTTGTGTGCAACATACGTGAAAATACAATAAAAACAAGATGGAGGGATGGATGAATAGATGAGTACAAAGATAATTATGTGATCCAGACATAAGATGAGGAGATGGGATCTTTCAATGAAGAACAGCCTGTAAAGATACTGCAGTGGATGGTTCCAACGGAAACTACAGGTTGAACAGATGATTAATATTAGGCTTATTCTACAAGGGGACTTTTGAGAATGAGCAGTGGTGGTCAGCTTTCTGGAACATATCATTCTTAAAGGAATTTTATAATTGATAGCATTTATGCTGAGATTCTAAGTAGGGAAATACCAGCTAGTGCAGTATGATCGAGCTAATGAGTTTTCATAAGTAAAAAAAAAAAGAAAATGATTATGTTTCCAAAACATCCACATCCTTAACACTATGGTGGTTTGCTCTCAGGTGTAATACAGTGGAGTTACTACAATTACATTGTCGTTTATATGGCTGTATGAATCAGCTTTTCTTTTCCTTCTTTCTGGATGAAATAAAAAGAAAATCCCAACAATAGTTGTCTTTGGAAACAACTTACTTTATATTCTTAAATCTAATATAAATATCTATTTTCTTTTATTGTTTCAAGGGCAACAGATATGTTTGTACAAGGAGATTAACTTTGATTGGTCAAACTGTAATCCTAGTGCTCTAATTTTGTTACGAGTACATTACAGATGTTCTACAATCAGCATATGATTTTAGCTATACAAGATGGGGAAATTCCTTTAGATTAGAAGAAGTATCTTTAGAGAATAAACCTATTTGGTGAATGACCTTAAATAAATAAGACATAGTGTTTTTAAATAATATGCATTAGTCAACTTTACATAATTTCTGTACTCAAAACCTGAATCTATACAATTAAAAATATCAGTTATTTTGCATTACACATGAAATCTTTCTTGACTGACTCCCACTTCTACTCCCTATTCTCAGCCTCATCCTTCACCATTTCTCAGCTGTCCTCCCACATTCCAGCCAGATGGAATAAGTTAAAATTCCTAAACCTGCTACCTCGCTCTGCTCCCATGTGCTTC
Organism: Elephantulus edwardii; assembly: GCF_000299155.1. Taxonomy (NCBI): domain Eukaryota; kingdom Metazoa; phylum Chordata; class Mammalia; order Macroscelidea; family Macroscelididae; genus Elephantulus; species Elephantulus edwardii. The sequence goes on along the minus strand of NW_006399811.1, from coordinate 1,270,462 downwards.
TGAACATGTAATTTCCTCTTTATAAACTTATTTTCCTTTATCTGGCCACCTAAAATACTTATATTTTTTAACTTCATTCTCCACATTTAAACAGACATAGATATACACTGCTTGCAGGACTATGAATTCATATTACAGGGAAGAAAAACAATTTAATCTTATTAGTCAAAATTACAAATAAATAGAACTTTCAACCTGGCAACTCTAGGAATTTAACTTACAAATAAACTCACACACTTGTGAAAAGGTGATATAAAAGATTATTCACTGCAAGCATTGTTGGTGGCAGCAAAATACTGGGAAGAGCCCACAAACCTATATATTGGGAGTTGATGAAACACATTGTACAAATCCATATAGTGAAATACTGTACAGATAGCAGATAAACAAGTACAACTGATATATACTGACAGGAAGTGGCAATCTGGCAGTAAGTAATGTGGTCTGTGGCCAAGGTTCTTGAGAGCTAGACTGCAATTGAGGCTAATGAGCAGAGGCTGTGCAGACCAAGAGGAACCATCTGGGCCCAATGTTGACTAAGCATCAGGTGACACAGTGTAATTTAACATGGCCATGTGAGGAGGCTGATAAGAGTGCTGAGCACAGAAGAGTTTGTTTGTTTGTTTGTTATGTGCCGTCAAGTTGTCTGGGACTCATAGTGACTCTATGTCCAACAGCTCTGAAGCCTGTCCTATCCTTTGTCTCCAACACACCTTCCCCTACTATCCCAGTTACTGTGTCATTGGTTGGTCAAAAGATCTGTGCATAGGTTAGCATGTTCTTGGAGTACCGGGAAGCTTCACACTAGGATTTCTCCTTGACATCACCCTATGTGTCTCTCTTAGTATTATATTTAGTTGCAATAATTTTGTAGTATAGTATATTCTTTGTGAGATTATGTGAGTCAACCCAGTGAATTACTGAACCTAAATGTATTTAACTGAACCCAAAGGGAAGTCAGTAGAGACATTCTTAACATTCTAAAGGACCATGTCCTTTTAACTGTGAACTCTGGCCAATCTGTGTGACTAAGGTCAGAGAAGGGTCACAAAGACAGATGATCTGACAGATGGTGTCTGTCTAATGTGCAAGCTCTGACCTCGATCTAGAACTCTAGGGTCAGCTGACAATGAGAATGGAGAAAGTGACTTCTAGAGCAATCTCCACATTTTTTAAAAAATTATTTTGAATTTTATTATTTTTGTGTGTTTGTACCATCAAATCAGATCTGACTGGTACAAGAGGTGGTTGTCCTTCCTTCTCCAGCAGAGCATCTGGTGGTTTTGAACCACATACCTCTGGGATTGCAGTGCAGCTTCTTGCCACTAGGCCACCAGAGCTCCAAACCCGCATTTTGAGGATACTCCCTGACTCATTGCTGTCAAATTGGTCCTGACTCCTAGCAAACGTTCACCAGGGTTTCAAGGCTGTAAGTTTTAACAGAAGGAGACTACTCATCTTCCTCCGAAAGGGCTACAGGTGGATTTGAACCATTGGAGTCATAAAGACTTCACAATATAGTCATACAGCACAACATACTAAGGACTATACCACCAGGGCTCATTTGGGGGATTAGAATCCTTATAATCCTGATGATTTTATTTGATGAATAGAACATGACAGAAATCAAACTGTTCTAATTTTGAGTCTATGTTTTAAAAGGAATCAAATGCTTCCACTAACTCCTCTGGGAATTTTCAGATTCTGCCAAGAAAAGTGTAGCCTGCTGAGTCAAACCCTAGCTATCAACCAACTCATAACCTACAAGTGCTGTTTGTGAGCCACTGAGATTTATGGCAGTTGCACACACCTGACTAAGAAAATGCTATGCAAGTACCCTTTAAAAATCTTGTCTGATTAATTAATGCTTTCCTTTCCCTCTGTAAAGCAAATCAATAACCTGGGCAGGCTGGACTCTTGTGGCTACTAAGCTATTCTCATAGTTGAATTTATAGGGTGGGGTGAAGGGAGCATTCATTTCATTGAATCTGCTCCCAAATATGTTTATATTCATAATAAAATTAATGCAAAAAGAAATGGAATTGTTGCCTCTATAAAAATGAAGTAGAATTAGTTAGAAAGACTTGACAAATATTAGTGGTTAAATACATATGTCACTGTTACATTAAATAGTGGCAATACCTTTGTCAAAGATTGTTGTTGTTTAAAAAAAAAAGAATGTTGTTGTTAAGTGTGGTCGAATCATAGATGACTCATAGTGACCTTGTGAACAGAAGACCTGAACACTTGTATAGCTTTCCTCATTTCTCCAAGTTCATAGAATTTCCGGAGGCAAGCTACTTCGGAAGTAGATGCCACTCCTGCTTCCAAGCTTGTTTTAAATGGGGAGCTCCACCAGACACTGTCCACCATGTGTAACCACTATCACATTTGATACATCAGTGTCACAGTGTTTAGCATCACAATAACCACAAGAGCTATACTATGTTAATTGTCAATGATAGAAAAAAAATACAAATCTCTGTAAAATAAATTGTTGTTGGTGGTGGTGGTATGTGCCATTGAGTCGCTTGCGACTCATAGAGACCATATGTACAACAGCTCTAAACCCTGCTCTATCCCTTGACAATCTTATTGTCTCTGAATGACTATCCCCATTACCCCAGTGATGGAATCAATCCATATCATTGAGGGTCTTCCTCTCCTGTGCTGATCTTCCACCTTCCCAAGCATGACGTTTTCTCCAAGGACTGGTGCCTCCTTGCAACATGCCCAAAGTATGTCAGATGAAGCTTCAGAATCCTTGTGTCCAAGGAGCTGCCTGGCTTCACCCTCTCCAGGACGAACTTGTTTGTTTTCCTAGCAGTCCATGGTACATTCAACACTCTTCTCCAGCACCACAGCTCAAAAACATTAAACTTGTATTAGAATTTTATAAATAAACTAGTGTGTGTGTGGGGGGGAATCAGTTTGGGGAGGAGGGAGGGAGAGTGAGGGGGTAAAATGTGCAACAGTGAATAAATGAAAATCTAACGTTTCTATAAACTTTTGTTAAAATGACAATTAAAATAAAAAATTTATTTAAAAAAATCCTGAAAAAATCTGTAAATTATAAAAATTTATTAATTTACTGCTTCTCTTTAAAAAAAAACAGAAATACAAAAGCATCATAGATTGCAGCATGACTATTCATGATTTGCCTAAAGAACAAACAAGTCTGTCTTGGGAAAGGCTCCTTTGAGGCAAAGGTGGTGAGACTCAGTCTCATCCTTCCATTGTCAGGTGGGGGAGTCCTTGGAAAAAGACCTGCTGGGGAGGATGGAGGGCCACAGAAAGAAATGAAGACCCTTAAAGAGATGGACTGGCACAGAGACTGCAATAATGGGCCTGAGGATGTGTGCAGAGGGTGCTGGAAAGGCTGAAGTTCAGATTTGTTGTTCAAAGGGTACTATGAATAGTGCTCAGCTTGATAGCACATACTAACAAAAAGCCAAAGTTGGTAATAAGTATATGATCATGCTTGAAGTTAAAATGTTTCCGTTAACATGCACCATTTAAAAATACTGCTTCTGTGCCAGCTCTTTCTACCAAGCAATCACCTATGGTCTTTTGTCTGGAGGGTTCTGCAACATTTTAGCATGCTACAAATCCTATTATTGGTATTAAAGGCATACATGTTACAATATTTGTCACTCTATTACAACTTCTTTTTATAAACTTTCTTTACATCCTTGCATTGAGTCTGAAGGTTGCTATTTGATCTCACATAGAACTTGAACACTGTGGTTTTATTTGTAAGTAAAGTATTTCTTTAAATGTTACCCTTGTTTATCTAATAATTTAATCTCAGTTCTGTTAAGCAAGTCTAAAATCTGATTCTTTAGATTTTTTTTAAAAATACAAAGACATCATAGTAATAAAAGCTGAACTGTACATCCTCCCTGATTCATTTCTTTCTCTCATTGCCTTCTAAGCAGATGAGCCTTCCCATTTTACTAATACATCGAACTCTTTAGCACCTTGGCAGTTTTCTCTGAGGCTTCTTCTACCTGAGATACTCTTTCCCAGCATTTTCCTATGGTTGGTTCACTGAAAGCATTCCGATCTCAAGCAGTGTACCCTCAGCATGGCCCTCACTGACAACCCAATATAAAGCCTCCAATTAGTCACTTTTGACCATATTGCTACTTTCAACCTTGGCATAGCACCCTTTCCCCTACCAGAGTATAAGACTGACAATGGAGCAAAACCCAGGCCTTGTGTAAGATGGAAACCTGTAAGAGAAGAAACTTCAAATATTTTCCACTAAACAAGTCACAGAAAAGGGGGTAAGACTTCACCCTGTCAAAAAATGGAATCTTGTGAGAACCAAAATAACAAGGCATTTCTATGGAGTTCCAGTTGTCACAGGTTTCACTGAACCATGACTTTCTTGTTTCTAGATCCCAAGAGCCAAGAATGCGGCAAAGCATTCAACAACAGATCAATGAAGAGTCTGGATTATTAAAATGAAATATAAATATGGGTGGCAAAAATAAACAAGCAACAAAACTGAGAATATAATTTTCAACCACTGTGGGCAAAGAATAATTTTATAAAGGAGATTAATAAAATGTCATAAACTGTATTTCATAACAGTGTTCCTGTAACATCAATAAAAAGATACAGTATCAAGCAGAGACAAATTATTTCTCAACATTTAAGACAGTATTAAGCAAGGGAAAGTTCTAATAATGGTAATAGAAGCCAGTCTAATACTCGAATTATTTATTAGAAAAAGAACTTTTTTTTTTTTTTCATTGTGCAATTTCTTACAAAGTTCTTCTAAAAGTTAACCTTTTCTTCCCAACTATATACACATGGAAGCCCTGGGTGGTCGACATGGATAATGTGCCCAGCTGCTGAGCAGAAGTCTGGCAAGTAAGCGTGCATCTAACCTGTGGGCTTTCAAGAGAAACTGCTGATCTATTTAAAAAGATCCCTATAGAACAGTTTTACTCTGATATTATGTGGGTTACCATGAGACTGAGTCATCTCATTCAATTGTATTTAATTTTTTAATTTAATATACATATATCACTTACTAGGTCTCCTTAAGTGCAATACATGGATTAACTGATTTTAATCCTACAACCATCCTATAGCCAAACCAGATCCATTGCTATTGAGATGCTTTAAATTCATGGCAACCTCACGAATTTTTTATTTTTTATTGTTTTATTTTTGTTTGATTGTTTGTTTGTTTAAGTCTAAGGGCTAAAAATCACCTGACCTGTCTCTTTGGCACAACTGAGTGAATCTGAACTGAAGGTTCTGCTACTCAGAGACCACTAAGGTGCTACTAATATGTGGGAGACAGATGGGAAATCTCCTTCCATGTGATTAACTGCCTCTGAAAATCCATCAGAAGGTCAGCTATAGGACAACTCTGACTCAATGGTATGTAACAACAACAACAACAATATGGTTGGTAAGGAAGTTCTAGTGGCCTAGTGGGTAAAGAGTTACACTGCTGACCCAAAAACAAATGGTTCAAATCCACCAGCTTCTCCAAGGGAGGAAGATGGACAATTTCTTCTCATACAATTGTAAGCCTCTGAAAACCCTGCAGAGGGGCAGCTGTGACTTGGCTCCACTTTGATGGCACATAACAGCAACAGTATGGTCCTTGATGTAGTTTGTAGAAAGCTGTGCTGTTAGCTTAAAGGTGCCCAGCTAAATTCCACAAGAAGCTCCAGCAGGAAAAAAAAGAACAATCTCCCCCCACATGATTTACAACCTCTGAAAACCCACTGGAGGGTCAGCTGTGAAACAGTTCTGACTTGAGAGTAAGGAGTGAGTCTGAGAGCTTGGTTCCCGTTGTACAGATTAGAAAATTGTGCTAGAGGAGTTAAGTAATCTGACCCAAATCCTAGGGCTAGTAGGCAGTGAAGTGAAATTTGAACTCAAATAGCTGGACTCCAGAATCTATGCTCTACTAACAACACACATTTCAGCTGTGGAAATGAATTTGATGATGAATCAAGATTTTATAAGAACTTTTGAATGGACAACAGAATATGATTTATTTTATAAGCCCCAACATTTTATTAATGAAGCATTACTACCTTTATAGCAATTATATATGCTATTGTCATAGGTTTAATATGTACATTTCTCTTTAAACTTTTCCACCTGGAAACCTATGTGTTCTCTTTTTATTAGTACTTTATTCTTTCACTAGCAAACGTGTTGGGGGGAATTTGTCTGAAACGACCCAGTTATCTCAGAGTTGCTATCTCTGTCCTCGATGTAGGTGAACCTCTGTTGCTGTATTTGCATTGTCACATCACAGTCATCTGACCTAACAATATTCAATTAAATTTCTGCTGGGATTTAGGAGTAGCAATTTAATTCTCTTACAATCTAGATGCTGTATGGCTGCCATATCTGCCATAGGAATGAAGAAGCAGAGAAGCTGGGGACAGGCAGATAAATAAAGGAGACCTGGAAAGAGAAGTTAATTAACTGGCAGGAGACAGGAAGAGTGCCTGCCAGCATCAGACCAGTACCAGCTCTACAACCTGACATTTAAAGGGACACACCCTGGTGTCCTTTTGATAAATTCCCTTTCTTGTTTAAGATAGCTCAAGATTTTATTGCTTGCAGCAGTAGGAATCTTAACTCATATCAGAAGCAATAAACAAATGGGGGAAGATTTGGCTCCTTGTACTAATCGGAATTTGAAGAAATGTTGCCAAAATATGCACATAGCAATTAGGGATGAGAATTTTTTAAAAGTTCATATATCATTTTTTAAAAATGGATGCTGTAGTGATTGTTTTATCCTAGTCAATAATTAAAATGTATATACGGTGACGTTTTAGAAATAAGTGTACTGATTTTGTTATTATTTTCCCAAGCTCTGGGACACGAAATTGCTCTGAATTTTCTTTTTATAAATTTGGCGAGCTCAAGGAGATCTATGTGCCAACTTGGTAAGGAGGAAGTAATTACAGAATGCTCACCCTCTTCTCTCCTTTATAGAACAGAGAGAGCGCGCTTCTTTTGCTGGCACGGTGCTGTTATTTTGGTATCTGTCAGTTAAAAGCATTTATCTAGTGCCAATACAGTACAGCCATGTGTTAGTCTGGCTAAGAGGCTTTTATTAACAGACAGAATAATCAAGCCTCTTACAGATCTATCTAGACCTAGATCTTTAGATGGGAACATGGTAGATTCAGAATGGGAAGTATTTTCTCCACGATATTCTAGAAATTAAAATTCCCAATCCAAACTGGTATTGCAGGAACCTTTCTGAGGTCATAAGGCTTACAGTAATTTTCAGTTTATCTCAATCCTTTACGCTTTACATTGAGATGAACTGCTTTCTTCCACATAATGTTACTGTGTCTATCTATCCATCGCAAGGTGCCTGTGGGTGTGCAAATGCTTAACACACTTGATTTCTTACTGAGAGTCAGAGGTTTTAGCCCATTTAGAGATAAATGTCTTTGGAAGAAAGTATAGATGGTCTACTTAAAAAAAAGAGATCAGCCATTGAAAATATTATGGAACCTAGTTCTACCCTGACACATGTAGAACTGACATGAACTGCATCTGACTTGATAGCAAATAGTACTGGTGATCTAGTGCAAGAACTGATCAACCTTTCTCACCTGCATCATTATAATGTGCTTTAAATTTTTTGATAGATAACAGGATCCCTGCCAGTCCATTGTTACTGCTGCAATAATTGACACCATCTTCTCAGCAGAGCAATTGCCCCTTCTTTTGGTTTGACATGGCCACCAGTCAGTCAGTCTGTGGCTCAAACCTACAAATCTTCCACACTATCTGGATGGAAGGAAAGTTTCCTGTGGAACTGATATTGATTCTCTAGTCAAACTAAATCCAAACAGTTTATTTCCCCAAGTACCTCAACTCTAGGCAGTCTCAGGTTAGGATTAAGATCTGTTCTTAACTGTTTTGAAGAATTTGTAGGTAAGTCAGAATAGATGCATATGGTTCTTATATAAGTGCAAGAGGGGAGCAATTTCCCTGAGGTTTTCCCCACTAAGGGAATAATTCTTCCCTTCTTAGGAAGGGAGACATTTAGTATGCACTTTTACTGTGTTCCTTTATTTAATCATTATAGTAATCCTTTAATTTTTCAGAAACTGATGCTTAAATGAAATAATTTACTAGTAAGTAGTAGATCTAAAATTTGAACTGAGACTTGAGTATTGTTAAAGCCCCTCATTAGTTATTTAACTACCTAGCTTTAGTAAAAACTGAGTGAACTAACTCAGTCTCAGAAGGACAAATACTGAATAAGATCATTATTGTAAAAACAGAAAGATAACTGTAAAATGTGTATGAAGATCCAAGGGGTAAAGGAAAAGAGAAGGGAGGCTGAGGGTGAGAAGAGGGAGAAATAACAGAATTTGGGGTAGAAAGAGAGGGGTGAAGAAAACGGGAAAGATCCAAGTGGATCTGGAAAATAATGGGGTAATGATGGGCACAGATCAATGGTGATTAATCTTATAAAATTAATATTTTATATTAAAACATTAATATGGGAATGATTGTTTGAAACCCAATGTAAGTGGAGAGTGAAACACAATGCATATGAATTTGTATGGAAACCAATATAAAATTAGTAAAATAAAAATAATAACTGGCTGGCAGGTACCTCTCACCTTCAAAGTCTAAAACTTGTGTCCCTCTTCCCATTGAAGAGTTCTTTCACACTCAAACCAATCAGTGGTTATTTATTCCCACTTTGCTCTATCCTTCTATCCTATAATAGCAAATATCATCCTCATAAATATTTATCTTGTTTCTCCCACTGGTCTGAGGCCTTTGAAGGAAGGGACAGTCTGTCTATGCCCAACCCATTACAAATAACCCAAAAATATTTGCGATGATTTTTTTGGTCTCAATTAACATACATCTAAAGGAATGTTCCCTTCATTGTCCCTTTAGAGATTTAGAAGTTTAAGTAAGTCAGAAAAAAAAAAATGAACATTTAACCTAAATCATTCCAGCATGTCAAGTATTAGACCTATTCACTGTTCAAATATTAGATCAAGAAATTTGTATTTAAATGCATATCCAAAGCCTCCATGGGAACTAACAAGATGTCTGAGATCTTTCCATCTGTCTGTCTCTCTTACACAAACATGTCCACACACACATGCACCAGATGTGTCCTCAGGCAAGGCCACTGCCACCTCTGTCAGCTTCCTCTGCCCTCTACCTTGTGCCATTTTACATCTCTCCTTTTTCATTGCTTTACCTCTTTGATCTAGAAAATGTCCCCAAATTTCTGAGAACTGTGCTTTGACCCCCTAAGGTCTTGACAGGACCACAGTAAGAAATGAAACAGAGGGAGCTCTGGTGGCCTAGCGGCAAGATGCTGGACTCCAATCCCAGAGGTTCAAATCCACCAGATGCTCTGCTGGAGAGGGAGAGGGCACTCTCCTCCTGTACCAGTCAAATCTGATTTGACGGTACATGTAAAAATAAGAAAAAAAAGAAAAAAAAAAAGAAAATCTGCTTTTAAAAAACAAACAAACAAACAAACAAACAAACAAAAAAAAAGAAATGAAGCAGAAGTTTGACTCTTTGGAAAAGTTTCCAAAGAATGTTGTTAAATGAATAGTGAAGCTTGAAGATTATCCTCAAAAGGAAAAGAAACAGTTGCTTCTGACTCCTCATGATCTTACAGGACAGAGGAGAACTGCCCAGGGGGTTTCCCAGGTTATAATCTTCAAGGAAGCAGGCTGCTTCATCTTCCTTACTTGGAGAAGCTGGTGGGAAGAACAGCTGCAGCCACGGCCTATCTTATCCCGAGTTTGTATACACTGGGGGCCACTAGGGGTGTGCTCAGGAGCTCTGGGGGAATGGTGTGTTATCTGTTGCATTCCCAACCAAAAGATCAGGGGTTCAAATCCACTCATTGCTGCACAGGCAAAAGCGAGCCTTCTCCATTTATAAAGATGCACAGCCTCAGAAAGCTGATGAAGGAAGAGTGGCTCTGAGTAGGCTTCAGTTCAATGGCAGCACGGTTTTATTGGAGAGCGCTATGCTTTCATTTCCTTATGGTGTACACCATTACAAAACAGAGAACAGATTTCTAGTAATTGCAAAAGCATGCATCCATAAGATGATTGCAAGATGATTTTGTTTTTATTTTTTTCCCAACTAATTCTTTGAAATCACATCTTTACAATACCTACAAAAGTGGGGACAGAATACTGAGTACCCAGTACTCCAGTTTCAACACATTTTAACATAGTCCCCTAGAACTATCCACAGAAGCACTCAAGAGCAGGGAAGTTTTGGGGTTGTGTGTCTGTAAAAAAAGCTCTGATGGTGTAGTAGGTTTAATGCTGAGTTGGTAAAAATTCGGTTGAATGTTTGAAGCTATTGAAATTTTTGTGGGAGAAAAAAGTGACAGTCTACTTCTATAAAGATTTTCAGCCTGGATAATCTTATGGGGAAGTTTTACTCTGTCTTATAGTGTTGTTATTATAACTTGGAATCCATTCAATTGCATGGAGTTCGGAGGTGGGGTGCGGTGTTGAATGTCTTAAAATAGGAAGCAGGATTTCAAATGAAGCCCATTGTCTCTAAGTGGATCTTGATTTATAGTAGCCTTATGGGACAAACTAGAACTGCTCCAAAATGTTTCCAACACTTTGGAAGCATACTGCAACATCCTTCTCTCCTGCAGTTGCCAGAGGGTTCAAACTGCCAACTTTTCAATTAGCAAGAGTACTTAACTATTGTGCACCAGGGCTCCTATGTCATATTCTTTTCCTCTGCTACTTATGATAAGTACTATTAAACATAATGACCAACTAGTTTCTACAACAACAAAAATGTTCATCTGAAAAGCATAGGTCACAGATATCTTTGTGTTCATAGTAAGGATTATATTCACATAGGAGAACTAAGAACACCATCAAACAAACAGGTGCAATAACATAATTTTCTACATGAAAATAGTTATGCCATGACATATATACTAAAACCTTTAGAGAATGAGAAAAATTACAAAGCAAAACAAAACAAAAAAGCCCCAAATATTAAATCCAAACCAAAACTGTATTAAAAGTTATTTTAATAGAGATCTGTTTACTGATAACTTGAAAGTCATTACAATTATTTTGCTTTCATATAGGTGAAATCTCAATGGTAAGGTTAAAGCCCACATGTAGGAATATTCTACTTCAGCAAGGCTGAATTTTATATGCACAAAAGTAGGCAGTCTTTACCTACATAATCATATACATACAGAGTAAGCACTTGGGACGAAGTGATGGTTGACATTTTAATAGTCTCCTCAGCCTCAGAATACACTAAAGCATTGACATAAAAGTTTTACTCCTAAGATACTTTTAAATGTACTTTCCCTGTGGTGGAAATGTTTATGTGCATAAATCATTGAGAACCTGCAGATCTTGTTAAAGCCTGTGTAACATGAAGCCAACAGCAAGACTTCTAAATTAATTACCAGGAATCTAAGCCTCCACTGCTACAGAAACATCACTATCAGTTGAAAAGAAAAGAACCCAGCCCCAGAGTAGTGTGCAAAACACCACCTACCATCGATCTTGGTTTGCTGATGGCCACCAGACTAGTGAGGAAGTCTTCATCGTGTAGCTGGCTGAACACGTGGGCATCATAGGCTACCATAATGGAGATTTCTTCCATCATCTTGCCAGTTAGCTTTTCCACAGTAGCAGTTGCTGCCCCAGCTCCAGACCAGACTATGCAAGGAAAAATTCCAATGCAGCTCAAAGCCAATGCACACACCCACCTGAGTTAGAGGGGGCGGAGTATAACAAATCCAAAAGGAAATGAAAGAGTAGTTGTGATCATAGACTTGTCTAGTGAAAACTGAGGGAGACTTCTTATCTATGCAGAAGCATGCATATAAACATCATCATCTTCTGCTGGGCAGTGTCTCCTCTTGTGCAATTTACAGCCTTAGAAAACCTACTGGAGTGGCAGCTATGAGTCGGTTTTGATTTGATGGTAATCAACACTATTCTTAACAAAGCAGCTGGAAAATTCAGTTTTTGGAAATTGTTTTGAAATGTCCAAAAAGGGAAATAAGGAAAATTTTCCTCATTAGAAATATCCTACAACAAAAAAAAAAAAACAAAAAAGAAAGCCGTTTCAGTTAATGGTGTTGGTAACTAAAGATTTTTATAGTGGTTCATCTTCTTACTTCAGTACTTTTATGAGGATTTGTTTTCTTGGAGAAAGCAGATTTTCCTAAAATTCTTTTTTTTAAATTTAATTTTTTTAGAGTTTCCTAAAGTTCTTACTGTTGAGGTTCCCCCCTCAAATTTGTTTCACATTCAGAGAGAATAAATACATGATCACCTTTGATCTTCTGGAATTTAAAATTCTTGTTGCACTTAAAAAAAATTATTTCCTGAAGTATGAAAAAAAAAAGACTCCTTTTCTCTGAGTATTTTTTTAAAATATCAAGATATAAAAGAGAAACAGAGACAACAATATCAAATAATCATCTTTTCCTTGCACTAAAAAGACCAAAAATATTTTAAATATTTTGTTTTGAAAACTTAAATTTTCTGTTATTCAGAAAGTAATACTAGTGTCTCATTTCAGTTGGATTCTTATTCCCCTATAGATAAAAAAAGATTTTCTTCATTTTTTTTAAGGTTAGATATTTCTTTTTATTACTTAGATCAGTTAATAACTACTGGTGCCTTAAGCACCAGAGGTGCTTTTTAAGAGTACAGCCGGAGACTCTAAAAGGAACCATCATGCTTCCAGAGGAAAAATCTAAATAAAGACTACACACAATTATCACTCCAAAGTTGTCTGAATTTTTCAGCCAGGAACTATAATGTGTGCTAATCCCATAAGCAGTAGGCAAATAAAAATTACAGCTGGTGATGGCAGGCAGAAAGGTCTTCCTAAAGTTGTTTTTCTAATATTCCTAATTAAGAGTATCTTTTCGGCCTTTTAATAGGATATTATGACTTTGTAGTTCCATGAGATACTTTATTTGTTTGAACCAAAAATCAATCTGGCAATGTTTGTATAAAATCAAAAGAAATATAGCTACTGGTTGGAATTAGTAGTTCTAATTACCAATAGTAACAGTAGGCTGTTTTCAGTTCTGTTTGCGTGTCAGAAAACAAACAAAACTGGGGATGAAATCTACAGTATCTCTTTCCCCCATGTTTTCCTAAAGAATATTCATTTAAATTATTAGGTGAACGTAGCACGTTCCATTTAAATGTAAATAGCTTCCCAAGCGCCATAGCATTCTGAATTAAACACACATGCAAAGTAAGAGGGAAAACCCCCCACATCTTATTGCTAGGAAACAGAAGCAAGTTTAATAGGCTTATAGGAACAAAAAATGCAATAAATAAATCCTCAAAATTAAAACAGCTTCTGTTTCACCCTTGTTAGGAAGGGTAACATTTTTATTTCTTTTTTTTTCTATGTTGCAGCTTTGCTTTTTAAATCTTATTTTTTGTTTAAAAAAATCCAGCACATTTTTCTTAATGCTGACTAACCTGACTTTAAAAAAAAAGAATGAAATCAAGAGACAAGGCATTGCAAGGTATCCAGACAGCTCATACCTTTAAATTCCTTTTTATCTGTTCAGAAGCACTTTAAAAGATAAGGAAATCTTCTTCCAAGCATTCATTAGCACTAGATGATTTCTGACTTATCTTGCAGCACCATTTTCTAGATGTGAAAGCAATTCCTCCTGCTTTCATATTTTTCCACGCTACAGTGACTCACTGCTTCCGCACACTGATATCTGAATAAGGTGTACTGACAAAGACACCTGTTGCGGAAGGTAAAGAAACGACTTCCCATAATGCCTTACTCCCTGCTGGCAACCGCCCAGGGACAAACAAGAATTATAACTGCATTTGAGCAGTCCCCTATGAACCCTGGGAGAGCACATTCAGTGCGACAATGGATAATCTTCTTGGTTAAGAAGAACAACTTATTACTCAAGAAAACATGAAACAGAGAACAGTATCAAATTGTCTAGGTGACAGGTATTAAACTCATAAAGGATTAAGATATAAGAGAGCAAAACATTTTTAGAAACATAATCAAAGGTTTAGAGAGAGTTCAACTTTACAGAAACAAACAGAAATTAACAACTTCAAATACAGTCCTGTAAGAATTCTACACAGGTTCTTAGATAAATATTTTAACAGCTTCTAATTTATTGCCTTCAAAGTACTGTTTTAATTAGCCAGGGTGACTGGAATTATTACATTTCATTTTAAAACCTGAAAGGTACTCCATTGCAGCCAACATTGTATTAATTTTTCATAGAAAAGGTTCTCTGCCTTTGTTTTTTATTCTTCTTTCCATTCCTCCCCCAACCAACAAAAAATGGTTTTTAGAAACAAACAAAGCAATGTTGGGGTTTTTTTTGTTTGTTTCGTTTATTACACAATTAAATGCATGTATACTTGCAGTTACAAAGAAAAGCATCCTTTGTTAGAAGTTTTCTGAATACTGATAATCTATTAGAAATACTTTTGCCATATTGGTTTGTTTCTCCTTTCCTAAACCATTTTCTCTGGTCCCAAATATCAGAAACTATTGTCTGTAGTCATGTTTACACACAGCCTTTACTCTCTAGCAAGTCATTTTGCTTACTCTTTTGTCTTTCCCCTGCCACATGGAGATACACTAATTTCCCAGTATTGTTTCTACAGGAGTTTCTGTGGTTATTTAATTCACACTTGCAAACCCACTGGGGAAAGGGAAAGCACTGGGGTGGAGAATTACCTGAGATCAATGGATGTAGTTTTGACAACACTATTTGCTGCTAAAATTTACCAGAAAAGGATTGTGTGTCAAAGGGGCAGTGGGAAAGGAGGAATTCCTTATGACAAAAAAAGGCGGACCCCAGTTCAAGCAGGAACTAGCTAGTGGTCTGTCTCAGGCCAAGTCATTTAACCTCCATAGGTTTCCATTTCCTCCTGGTCATGTAAACTGAGAGGGGCAGAACAGATCAGTGGTTTTCAAAGTGTGCTGAGAAAGAGTCAAAAGCAATATGCCCTATTTCCTTCTACTAAGTAGGCTAGGTTTATTGGGGGTAGAGAGACCAGGAGGTGGGACAACCTTTGTAGTCTCTATTAGAAAACCCCCATGAAATTATTTAACCTTAATGCACACTTTCCAAATTTTAAATCATGCATTATTTCCTGATTTTGTTCAGCAACAGTTTCTTGATTTATGTATAGATTTTGTATAAGCACAATTAAGTGTTCTGAGATTCTCATTTTTATCAATGCTACGTTTCTCATGACTATGTGTGTTATGATCCACACAGTCAAGTGCTTCTGCATATTCAATAAAAGACAAGTAAGTGAGGGGGGTGAGAAGAATAAGAAACAAAGTGTAACACTAATCCCAGATGTTAAAAAAAATCCCTCAAGGCTGCTCTAATAGGTCCCAACAAATCTAGCCCATTTTGTGCTCTAGTATGGCTTTATTAGTGTTAATTCTTTTTGTCTTTAAAGAGAATTCAGTTACAGTTGTTTACACTTTTTATTAGTTACATTATTCTTTATTACATACAGACAATTCTCTATCATTCAGAAGCCAAACAGGGTACAAAATAATTTGCAAAAGCTTCACTGGATTTCATTCAGATAAGAAAACTTTTATGAACAAAATATTACCAGTGAATTTTCACATGCTTCTTTAAGAATTAATAGGGTCTTTTTAGTCGCAGCGAAAGTGAGATGATGAAGGGAATGTCATTGTCTGGAAAGTGTCTCAATAAGCAGCACACATTGTGCGGCCACTGTGGCTCCAAGGCCTACCTGCTCCAGAAGTCCACCTGGGGCAATTGTGACTACCCTGCCGAACACATGAGAAGGTACAACTGGGGTGCCAAGGCTGAAAGACGAAATACCGCCGGTACTGGTTGTATGAGGCACCTAAGGATCATACACTGCAGATTCAGGCATGGATTCTGTGAAGGAACAGCACCGAAACCCAAGAGGACCACTGTTGTAGCATTCAGTTAATCTTAAGCATTCCAGTGCTTAGTTCTCCAATAAATGTTCTGGTATTATGAAAAACAAAAAATTAACAGAGTCAAAGGCCTTTCCTTGGAAAGAGATATCATTCTTGAAAATGTGGTGGGGCAGCGAAAGAGTGGAAAACCCCCAGTAAGAAGAACTGACACAGAGACAGCAGCAGTGAGCACAAGTGTGATGGTGAGGTTTGCACAGGACAGGACAGAATTCAGATCTGTTGTTTACGGGGTCACTATGAGTCCTTCTTGACTTGACGGCGCCTTATAACAACTCTAGTGCTACAGTCCTTAGCGAGTGTCTTTTGCTCCTAAAGCAAAGGTTTTGCTTTTCCTGAGGTTCCAATCCAGCAGCGAGTACACAAAGGAAACAATACATTCTTCTTTCAATATACTTTCCAGCCTCAGAAACTAGATGGAGGCTGAGTCAAAACCAACTTATAGGCAGCGGGTTTAGAAAGGTGTGGATACTGCAGAGCAAAACAGCTTCACTCTGGGAGTAGAATACAGCAGCAGCAATTCTAGGCCTGTACCTTTTATTTTTATTGATTTGTGCTGTTGTTGAGAACACACATAGCAGAATACACATCAACTCAGCAATATTTACACACACAATCAAATTACACTGACTGCATTCTTCAAGTTCTGCAACCATTCTGTCCCTCTTTTTTGAAATAGATCCACATTAATATAAACCCACTGCCTCCCTAAACTATCTAATCTTTTGAGTTATCAACTTTGTTGCACATAGATTTTAAAAGAACGTAATACTCACTAGAAGATGTTCTTTACTACTTATGGGAGGTGCTTTTTAACCAAATGTATGTCTACTGAGTATAACCTAAACAAACCCAGGTCCTGGCCTTCAGAGAAGATTTATTCTCAAGTACTAAGTTACAAACAGTCAAAACAAACACTAAGAAAGGTATGGGTAAGCTGCAGACATTCTCCCATAATTCTATTACCCTGAACACAAGAGAGGAAAGTAGAATGATAATGGGAGTAGAATTCTATCATTTACCAATTAAATAACATACATCAAAAAAATGATTGCAACTCATGCTCCCCTGCCTTTTCCCATGTCTCAAGTTTTCCTTGTTGAACATTCTCATCACAACCACCATTAAAATAAGGATCTTATGGAGAAGAACATAAAACAATCATGACATAAATAGGGTTTAGAGGGCAGAGGAAGGGCTCCTGTGTTCCCAACACCCAACAAGCCTCTTGCTCCTAACTGAGGTTCCTTCATCTGACTGTGCATGAAATCTCTATTAGTTCAAAACTCTCTCCATATTAAAGCAAGGATACAAACCCGGAGGGATCCTAAATAATTCAACTTAAACATGATACCTATATATAACTGTTGAGACAGGCTTGGTTCTGTTTTAAAATTTGGAACACAAGTGCCTATTAGGAAGAAATGTACTGCTGCTTCCTTTATTTGGGATTGGGTAAGTTGTACTAGGGATATTATAGCTAATGATAGTTGGATCTTGGCAGAAAGCAAAGAATACCAGAAGAATGTCTATCTGTGCTTCATTGACTATAAAAAGGCTTTGGACTGTGTGGATCACAACAAGCTATGGCCGACTTTGAGAAGAATGGGAATCCCAGAACATTTGACTGTGCTTACGTGAAACCTATACTTGGACCAAGCGGCAGTCATCAGAACAGAGGAAGGAGACACTTGATTTTGGTTCAAAATCAAGAAGGGGGTCCGTCAGGGACCTGTTTTGTCTACATACCTTTTCAATCTGTATGCAGAACAGATCATCCGAGACTCTGGGCTGTACGAGGAGGAATGTGGCATCAGGATTGGTGGAAGAGTCATCAGCAGCTTGCATTATGCAGATGACACAACCCTGCTTGCTGAAACTGAGGAGGATCTGAAGCGCTTGCTGCAGAAGGTCAAGGACTGCAGTCTCCTATATGGATTGAAGCTCAACATCAAGAAAACAAAGATTCTCACCACTGGGCCAATTGGCAGCATCAGTATGAATGGTGAAGAGATTGAGATAGTTAACAGTTTTAGTTTACTCGGCTCCACAGTCAACACTCTTGGTAAGAGCAGCCAGGAAATCAGGAGATGAATTGCATAGGGAAAGTCAGCTGTGAGGGACCTCTCAGGAGTACTGAAGAGCAAAGACATCAGGCTTGAAACCAAGGTGTGCCTGATCCAGGCTATAGTCTTTGTAACTACATGCTATGTATCGGAGAGTTGGACAGTGAATAGGGAGTATAGAAAGAAAATTGATGCCTTTGAGCTGTGGTGCTGGAGAGGAGTGTTGAATATACCATGGACTGCTAGGGGAACAAACAGGTTTGTCCTGGAGAGGGTGAAGCCAGAATGCTCCTTGGAGTCAAGGATTCTGAAGCTTCATCTGACATACTTTCAGCATGTTGCAAGGAGGGACTGGTCCTTGGAGAGGGACATCATGTTTGGGAGAGTGGAGGAACGACGCAGGAGAGTAAGACCCTCGATGAGATGGATCACTTCTGTGAGTGGAGTGGTGGGAATGAGTATGTTTGAGACAGCGAGGTTGGCACTGGATAGAACTTCGTTTAGGACTCTTGTACATAGGGTTGCTATGAGTCGCAAGAGACTTGATGGCACATAACAACAAGTTCAGATGTCATCTTAAATGGTTGTGTTGTGTTTTTAATTTTTGTTCCTCTCTTCTATTATAAATTGCCCAGCAACTATTTTAGAAAGTTCTCAACATTTTCTCTAGACATTAGAATTTGAAAAGAATCAGCCTCTTTTAAGATAAGGTCATTTACATCAAACCTAGAATTCTGTCAGTGTCTAGAGAATTGTCTTGTTTCCTAAGACTGGAAAACCTACATATAAAAAAGGGGTGATTGCAATAGGCAAGAAAGCAAAACCAGAATTATCTTGAAATAAAAATAAAAAGTAAATTAAAAAAGTCATTATTCATGTGCCAAGTTCCAACCTTTCAGCAGAAAACACACATTCTTAAAAGAAAAAACAATCTCTAGAGTTAAATTAAGAAATACTAGTGGACATAAATCCTTGTTTAACAGTTATACCGGATATCTAGTTTCCTCATTTGCATCTCATTACAAAGAATGTGGTGAGGTAGACTCCAGACTATGAAAGAATAGCTGTAACTCTAACAATTCAGGACTGGTCCTTGGAGAGGGACATCATGTTTGGCAGAATGGAGGGGCGGTGAAGGAGAGGAAGACCTTTGATGAGATGGATTGATTCTGTGACTGGAGAGGTAGAATAAGTGCATTTGAGATGGTTAGGTTGGCACAGGATAGAACAGCATTTAGAGCTCTTGTACATAGGGTCGCTATGAGCCGCAAGTGACTCGATAGCACATAACAACAACAACAACAACAACAACAACAACAACATCTTGAATGATCCAGGAAGCATCAAAAGAAAATGGATGAAATACAAAGAATCACTACACCAAAAAGAACTGACTGACCATTTCAGGAAGTAGCATAAGACCCAGTGGTAACGAAGAAAGATGTTCAAGTTGCACTGAAGTAAACAAAATAAGCATCCTTCTCCCCTTCACCAATCTGTACAAGAAAATTTGGAAGACATCTACCTGGTTAATTGACTGAAAGAGATCCCTGCTTATTTTCATTTTCAAGGGATATCAAGCTTGGAAAGGTGGAGAGTCCAAAAAGAAAGGAAGACTCTCAACAAGATGGACTGACACAGTGACTGCAGCAAGGGGCTCATGTTATGTCGGAGATGGTGAGGATGACACAGGTAAGCCAGGGGTCAGATCTGTGGTTCATAGGCTGTTATGACCTGCCTCAATGGCACCTAACAACAACAACAATGATGAATAGTAATGCCATGGGAAAGAAAAAAAAGCTGCTGCATAGGATTTCTAAAGCTATAATCTTTAGGGAAGCAGATTGCCACATCTTTCTCCTTGAGCTATCAGTGGGTTGGAACTTCTGATCTTTTAGTTGGCAGCTAATAAGCTCTTACCATTACACCACTGGGGCCCCTGGCATTAAACTTACTAAAAATGTATTTTTTCAAGTTCTCCCAAACATCCATGGATATCTGCTTTATCCCATGAGTGAAAATTTTTTCAGTCACATCTAAAAATAATAGTAATGCTATCTTAAGCTTCACGTTGTCCAATGTTGAACAGAGGGCACAAATGAATTGTAATAAAAAATAATTTTACCTTCCTTTCTAAAGCATTCAAATAATTTTTTAAAAAACAACCAGATAAAGCCATTCTACACACTGGATGGTTGTATTCCCCCCCACCACACACACAGTTTGATGCTATCATCTACCCTCATAATTCTATTAATGAAAGCTGCTTTTCTTTTGTCCCAGGCACGAGTCTTATGCTGGGAAGACAGATGCATTACAAGGAAAAGACTAGTATTGAGCTCTAAATTTTATCCATCTGGGTCAGTGTGGCACACAGTTAATGTTATGAAAAGGAATAAAAACCACTTTGTAGAAGGGGGTGAAAAAAGCCATTTTAAAAATTGTTAAACTGTAAACCACTTCCCTGCTGAAATCTTCTAAGGTTACTTAAATTATCAACAATGCTCCTTCCTGGCATGGCTGTGGGGCTTTCCTTTCATTCAGAGCTTCAGTTAGTCTTACGTCTACTCTAGAGCTGCTACTGACCTTTCCCCACAAGTCAGGCTGTGGAACATGATACATGTGACCCCAATATCATTACCACCTGATGTGAAAACCAACAGAAGGGAATTGTTTCCTCTGATTTTTCAGCAGAAAGAAGATAATTAAAAGATAGAAGCAAGTGTTTAAGAGATTCTGACAGTTCTTATTTGATCTAGCTTAAAAAAAATGTTGAGTGATGGCTGCACAATGTGAAGGAAGTAATTAATGGTACTAAATTGAATATGTGGAAAAAAGGCTCAAATGGCAAATATTTGTGTGTGTGTGTATATATGTCCCCAAATTAAAAAGAAATTATAATAATAGGTTTGAAAGATTTTTGTCTTTTTCCAAAGATAAACTCTTCTTTCCACATTCACCTTTAAAGCAAGATCCCAATGTCATCGAGTTGGTCCCAACTTTAGTAAGCCTCCTTGTCCAAGGCTGTAAATGTTTGTGGCAGCAGACAGGGCATCTTTTTTCCAGGAGTGGCTGATGGGTTACACGTGACACCAAAAGGACTTCTTCACCTTTAGGGAATAGCTAAGGGAGGAGGTAGTTTTCATTTAAACGTCCATTTCTTCCCAGTAAGGGAAAATGCCCTCACAGTAAGGGAAAATGCCCTGGCCTGTGAAGAAAGTTACACACAGGCAGCTTTAGCAGTGGGCTTGGCTAAAATGGGACAGTGAAAGCAGAATTTATTTAAAGAATTTTGTGATATTTTAATTATAACTTTTTTAAAAAAATCAGCATTTGTCAAGTGCCTATAATGCATATTATCCCTGGTGGTGCAGTGCTTATGCTCTCGTCTACTAACCAACTGCAGGTGGTCAGAACCCACCAGCCACTCCACGGGGAAAGAGGAAGCAGTGCACTTTCCAAAGATCACAGCCCTGCATATTCTATGGGGCAAATTCTACTCTCTCCTACTGGGTTGTTATGAGTTTGAACTGTCTTGAGAGCAGTGGGTTTGGATTTTTATATGAAGTGTGTATTTTTTGAAACCTTTTATTCATTCATTATTGCACATTTTCTTTTCTTCCCCTCCCCATCCACTTTGCAAAGAACCTCTTATTCTAGATTGATGTTACACATCATAATACCTAATCATATATATGCTTTCAGTTCTTCACCTCATTTGTTGCAATAAAGTGTTAATTACCCACTCTTTTCCTATTATCAGTCCTATTTCATAACAGTGTGGTGTTATGCAGTATTTGTCCTTTTGTGACTGAGATATTTCACTCAACATAATGTCTTCTAGGGTCACTCATGTAGCATAATGTTTTATGAGTTCATTATTTTTCAATGCTGCATAATATTCCATTGTGTGAACATACTATAGTTTTTCCATTTATTTGTCTGTTGATGGACACTTAAGTTGCTTCCATCTCTTTGTTATTGTGAATAATGCAGCAATAAAAATGAGTGTGTATACATCTGTTTGAGTTATGCTCTAGTTTCTTTAGGGTGTATTCCCAGTGGTCGAATTTCTGGGTATAAAGTATACTTTTTTAAAAACGTGTAAAACAGTTTCATTCAATCTAGTTATAAATACAATAACTAATATTTACTAAAAATTTGTAGCAACAACAAGCCTAGCTAATATTTATTAAGTGTTCATTTCACACTCAATAATTTCATTTAATCTTCACATTAAGTCAGTGAGCTGATACTATGATTACTTCTAGTTTATAGATGTAGTAACTCAAGCGTGGAGAAGCTTAGCAACCTGCTTCAATCTCATAGTTAGTAAAGGGTCTGACAGGATCCATTTGTGCCTGGCATCAAAATGCATGTCCCTCATCACTGAAGGATAAGGAAAGTACATGAATCAATACTGAGAATGGACCATCCCTTTTCAAAGCATTGATAACTCCTATCCACACTGTTAGGTTACAAAGCGCTAGATTACACAATGTGACACAGACTATGTCTCAAAGATAAACAATGCAATACTAAAGGATTAGGATTGTAACAGAATGAAACCTTTCTGCAGACAGGTCAGGCTTTTAAAAAAAGATAAATTGGATGTAGACAGACAGGGTGAAATACCTACTTTTACAGGGAAAATGAAATCAGCCTGGTCAGAGTGGGGAAATGATGACAGGCACAGGAGATAAGCTTTCAAAGGCAGATGGAATCTGGCTGTGGTCAGTTTCAAGTATCAGGCCAACAAATTTGGAATATAGGTAGACCTTGGGCTGTCATTGAAAATTGCAGTTTTTGCCTTGGTAGCCTTGACTTTTGTCTTTAGAGGAAGGTAGCTGACACCTGGACTTCAGAACCAGCGATTTTTATACTTTGCTCTCTCATTCACACGCTATGTGACTATAAGCAAATATCAGCTCCCTCAATCCTGGTCTTCTCATCCATGAAATGAGAAAATAATAACAGTTCTAATATTATGAGGAATAATAGGCAGCTTAGCAAGGAGTCAGGCTAGGAAAAGCATTTGATTAATGTTAGTCACTGTTATAATTAATACTAATAAAAATGATGACTCAAGGGACAATATTATCTGCCAAAAGAAGAGAAAATGGAACTGCAGCCTTCAGAAATGAGGATAAGGATTTTCTCAGTATAGTGAACACAATTAACGACTCCATTTTCTTTCTATTTCCTTATCCAGTTAACAAAAAGTCTAAGAACCCCCAAACCAAGCCCACTGCTGTCCACTTGATCCCAATTCATGGTGACTCTCCATAGGGTTTCCAAGATTGCAAAGCTTCACAGCAGAAGACTGCCCATCTTTCTTCTGTGAGGCAGCTGGTGGACTTGAACTGCTGACTAGCCTTTTAGCAGTCTAACATTTAAACTACTATGCCACCCCAGAGCTCTAAAAGACCCAAAGAAGATCAAAGGAGAGGTACCACACAAGTTTAACATTATCCCAGTTGTCCTTCAACTTTTTAATTTTTCCAGGTACTGCTTTATTTGAGGATAATTTCTGTCAGAAATTGAGACAGGTTCAAGGAGATAAAAAGCTTGGTATGGTGGGATGAAGTGGGAGAGGTGAATGTGATGGTTAAGGTTGTATCTGAGAGTAAAATGAATATCTGTTCAATGATTCAGAGCAGCGGCTTATCTAGTATTTCAAATGCCAGCAGAGTCACCTACAATTAGCAGGTTTCAGTGGAATTCCAGATTAAGACACAAAGATCTGGTGATCTATCACCAAAAATGAACTCTTGGATCATAGACTATTTTCTAAGACTTGGATTTGCTTACTGAACTACTTCAGGAGATACCTGTCAATGGAGACACAATGTTTGGTAAAGTTAAGAACTAGTAGAGGTGAAAGGTCAGAGAGATGGGCTGACACAAAGCTATAACAACTGAGTCAAGTATACCAATGATCATTAACATAACCAGGATCAGGTAACTTATTTGTAGTTATGCATGGAGTTGCTATGATCTGGGAACCCCACTTAGCAACAATTTACAAAACAATAACAAAATTGCTGATGCAGAGATTTTAACTATATTATCTTATTTAGTTCTTTCAATAATCTTACCAGTCTGATTTTATTATCTCTATTTTACAGAGGAGGAACAACCACTATGTTTAAGTAATTAATTTAAAGACACCCTATTACTAAGCCAGAGCCAGAAATATATATAATTACAAAGACTCAATTTTTCTTTTTTTTTTTTTTTACATGTATTAGATTGAATGTAAGAGAGGAAAAAAAAGATTCAATTCAGCATATTTAAACAGTTGAATGATCAACTCAGGGAGTAAAAGTTGTTAAAAAGTGGACTCTAAAAGAATAAACAAGTGTGTGTCTTAGAAGAAGTACAATCAGAGTTCTCTTTAGAGGCAAGGATAGTGAAACTACATCTTACAGATTTAATGCATTGTTGTTGGGAAGGGCCAGTACTTGGAAAAAGACATTACGCTGGAAAAAGTAGAGGCTGAAAGAGAGAGAGAAAGAAGAGAAGACCCTCAGAAAGATGGACTGGCACAGTAACTGCATCAGTGGGCTTGGGCATGGTGGAGGTTTTGACAACAGTGCAGGATAAGGCAAGATTCAGCCCTGTCATTCATGCTCGAGCAACTCATAAGGTCTCAGAAGCTGTACATGGCAACAAGAGCAGAATGGCCTTCTTTGGGACTGCTGGTGGATTTGAACCACCACAGATATGATGTATGGGTTAGAAGAGCGACTCACAACAGACTGTGCCTCAGCTGTTCTCAGTTATTTATTTATAATTAATTATTATTTATAAGGCTTTTTAAAATACAAAGAAAACATGAGACTAAAGGCAAGCTATTTATTTTTGAGTATTGACAAAAGCAACTTTGAAATTAACTACCTAAGTAGAAAATGATGAAGAAGGAGGAAGTTCAAGATGCTCTAAAGGAATGTGCAAGAAACAAGGCCCCAGGAATTGATGGAACACCAACTGACATATTTGAACAAACAGATGCTGCCCTGTATGTGCTCATCAGTTGTGCCAAGAAATCTGGAGGACTACCACCTGGCCAACTGACTGGAAGAGGTCCATAATTATTCCCATTTCAAAAAAAAAGTGATCCAACAATATGTATGGAAATTACTGAAAAATATCACTAATATTAGGCACAAGCAAAATCCTGCTGAAGATTACCCCCAAATGACTGTAACAGTATATAAACAGAGAAATACAAACTGGATTTAGAAGAGGCCATGGCACTAGGGTCATTATCACGTATGTTGTGTTTCACTGACTATGACAAGGCATTTGACTGTGTGAATCACAAAAAATTGTGGCTAACTTTGAGAAGAATGGGAATCTCAAAATATTTGATGTGCTTATGTAAGCTGTACACTTGGACGAGGATGCAGTCATCAGAATAGAACAAGGAAACACTGCATGGTTCACAATCAGGAAACGAGTATGTCAAGGATGCAATCTATCTCCATACCTTTTCAATCTATATCCAGAACAGAAAATTTGGAAGGCCGGACTTTATAAGGAGGAATAAATGGTATCAAGATTGGAGGAACCCTCATTAACAACATGGGTTATGCAGCTGACATAATCTTGCTTGCCAAAATGGAGCAGGACCTGAAGCATTTGCTGCAGAATGTCAAGGACTGCAGTCTTCAATATGGATTGAAGCTCAATTAAAAAAAAGAAAAAAGAAACACACACACACACACACACACACACACACACCAAGAAATAAAACACAAAACAAAAACAAAAATTCTCACTACTGGGGCCAATTGGTAGCACCATGACAGATAAAAAAAGAGGCTGAAGTGGTGAACAATTTCAGCTTGTCAGTTCCACAATCAACACTTTTGACACCAGCGGTCAAGAAATCAAAAGATGAGCTGCCTTGGGAAAATCTGCTGTCAATAAACTCTCCTGAGTGGTAAAGCAAAGATATTCATCTACAGACTAAGATGTGCCTGATCCAGGCCATGGTCTTTGCAATTACTTGCTATGCATCAGAGAGCTGCACTATGACTAAGGATGACATAAGAAGAACCAATGCCTTTGAGTGTGGTGCTGGAGAAGAATATTGAACATGCTATGAACTGCCAAGAAAACGGGTTTGTCCTGGAGAGGGCAAAACTAACTTGCTCCTTGGAGGCAAGGATTATGAAGCTCCATTTCACATACTTTAGGCATATTGCTAGGAGTCACCAGTCCCTGGAGAAGGACATCATGCTTGGAAGTGTATAGGGTCAATGCAGGAGAGGAAAACCCTAGATGAGATTAATTGACACAATAACTGTGGTAACGGGGGTAGGATTTCAGAGACAGTGAGATTGGCTCAGGACAGGGCAGGCTTTAGGACTATTGTGCATAGGGTCACTATGAGTCACAGTCAACTCAAAGGCATGTAACAACAACACAACAAGTAGAAAATTGCTGCAAGAGAAAAAAACCTCATGGATTGAGATAGTGTTACTTGAATAATCAGTCTATTGGTGGCAAATGTCATGAGATTCTAAAACCCAACAACAAACCAATTGCCATCAAGTTGATTCCAACTCAGGACAGAGTAGAACTGCCCCACAGGGTCACCATAACTGCAATCTTTACGAAAATGGGCTATACATCTTCCTCCTGCGGACCTACTGGTTGTTTCAAACCACCAACCTTTCAGTTTGTAGTTGAACACTTAACCCACTGAGCTAGTGGTTTTATGGGTGCTTTAAGAGGAAAGGCAAATTACATAAATGACAGTAATAGTGACTAAAAATATTTAGCATACCTGATGTGAAGGATATCTTTCTATAAGAATTATATAAAAATTTATCTTTATATGAAAATCCTTTTTGGACTGCTGGCTTCATTCAAATAGCTTTCTGCATCCTTTAAGGGTACACTCTTCATGGGATTGTTAGACATTATTCCCTTAAATACATTTTCAAATACACGTTCAAATTTTTCTACTTAGTTTAGGCAATAGGTCATAGAGGTTAAGAGAGTATAGGATTAGAGCCTTAAGCTTGAATCTGTCACTTCCTGCTGGTAGACAAACACTTCTTTCTAGGACTCAGGCTCTTTACCTAGAAAATGTGGCCAGTAAGAGAACTGATCTCACTGAGGTATTTCAAGGATTAAATGAGGTAAAGCATACAAAAGGCCTTGTAGAAACATTAGTTGGCTATTAGATGCCATTGAGTTGAGTATGACTCACAGACCATGTGAACAACAGAGATGAATCCTGTCTTTTCTTGTGCCATGCTCACCATCTCTGATACACTTAAGCCTACTGCTGCAGTCACCATGTCAATCCATCTCAATGGGGGTCTTCCTCTCTTTTGCTGACCCTCCACCTTTCCATGCATGATATAATTTCCTAAGGAGTAGCCTTTCCTAGCAACATGACCAAATTATATGAGATGAAGCGTCACCATCTTTTCTTCCAAGGAACATCTGGCTGCACCATTTCCAAGACACATCTGTTCATTCTTTTGAAAGTCCATCATGGAATATTCAGTACTCTTCTCTAACATCACAACTCAAAGGCATCAATTCTTCTGTCATCCTTTTTCATTGCTTAGCTCTTAGATACACAGCAATTAATGGAAAGGATCATTGCCTGAATGAGGCATCCTTAGTCTTCAAACTGATATATTTGCTCTTCAGTAGTTTGGAGAGATCCATTGACAGCAGACTTGCCTGAAGAAATATGTCTTCTTATCTCCTAACTACTGGTACCAAGAGTGTTGATTGTGGATTCAAGCAAGATGGAATTGTTAACAGTCTCAATGCTTTCTCCATCTATCATGATGCTTTTTTTAAATCTAGACCTTTGTCTAGAGTTTAGTAATTTTTAATTGTAGTTATAGCAACAATAGTTGCAATGCCTAGACTATTATATTTTCCCTCATTTGAATGTGTTTATTTTTGTTAAACTGAGAAGAATTTTTCTAAGAAATGATCACTTTCTATTTCAAAGCTGACATACAAATATTATCATAGAGAACAGGTCTTTAGTTTGATTGCTATTTAAAAATTATAATATTACAAAAGTTACAAAATTGTTGTTGTCAGTTGTCAACAGGTAGATTCTGATCCAAGACCATGTACACATAGTCTCCATGAAGTTTTCAAGGTTTTATTTACGTTTTAGATTTATAGAGAAATATTTTATTTTTTTAACTTGTAAGCTTTCTTTTTCTCTGTCAAGATTCTAATAAACCCTCTTTTTAAATATTCTCTCAAAAATACCAAACATCTTCATTTGCTTATTGTTTTATATTGCCTTTCACTTCACCAATGTGAAGGAAAACCAATTGTCTGCACCCCCTTATATTTTAGATAGTTACAGTTATATGGTATAAATTACCCTTCAAATTAAACCAGATGCTCAGAGATTATAACAGTGCCTACATAATTTCCCAAGGTATGTGAGAGTTCTATCTTCAGTTTTAAATTATAGCAGCTATTTTAAAACATGAGCACATATATATCATATGATAAACCTTTTTTATTTAACATGTCTAAGAAAAAAATGTCAAAAGTTTTGGGAAATAAGTCTTACCCATTAAACTTAAGGTACACAAAGAATTAAGAGGCAAAATAAACAGTTCTAACAATTTATAAAATGTCTTGATATTCATTGTTTATTATGTTGTATTTATTATTCTGTATTAAAATATTCAATCAAGATTGGAGGAACCCTCATTAACAACCTGG
>NW_006399811.1:1219692-1240802 GCF_000299155.1 Elephantulus edwardii | reverse complement strand
CCTTAGTCCATACTGAAGGCTGCAGTCCTTGACCCTTTGCAGCAAGTTCCTAAATAAAATTTTTTAAATGTTCAAAACAGCTCTGAAATGTATGTCTATAGTGACTCAACATGCATTTCTAGAAATTTAATGATGCTATTCAATATGAGATTCTGAGTGATAAAACTAAACAGACAACATTTGTTACTGAAACAATAGTGAAACAAAAAGGTACTTTAACTAGCTAAGACTTGAGGAATGTTCATATATGAACAAATCTGAGTAAATGATTACATTGTAAAATGAACATGTATTAAATTTTCATGATCTGTGAAGAACACAAAATTATCTTACTAATGTCTCGTGCTTTTCCTAAGGGCAAATGAGTCCCTTGACACTTCATTACCACTATCCTCACCAGCTGCCTTCAAGAGCCTCTGCCTCATGCTGACCCCATGTGCCAGAGCAGGACTGTGCTTCATAAGGTGTCCCATGGGTGTTTTGGGAAACTGAAATGCCAGACCTTTCTTCTGAGGTACCTCTGAGTGGATCCAAACCTCTAGGGTTTTGGTTAATAGTCACCCACATAAACAAGTATGTGCATTACCCAGGCAGGGCCAGCCCCTGGAGAAAGACACCAGGCCTGGGTAAGCAGCGTGCCAGTAAGGAGAGAAAGATCCATAATAAGATGGACTCGCCCGGAGAGTGCACAGAGGAGACTGCAAGGATGGCACAGGGTCAGGTCGGTTGTGTTCTGCTATACACAGGCCCCTTGTGAGGTGGAGCTGACTCAGTCGATGGCACCTTATAACAACAACAGGGACGCTGACACTTCACCACTTACTGGTATCTCTAGTCAACAGAATAACTAACAAACTAGAGAAGCAAGAGAAAATTCTTAAGTTAAATAGTGACTCTAATTACTGGACTGGACTTCTGTCAAATGACTGGTCTACAGGAAATGAGTTATAAAAACAATATTTCACATACACTTTCAATTTTCTATTCCCGATGTATAACTGGGAGTTGTCCAAATGAAAATTATAAGCATATATTCTTTCTTTTCCTTCCCTCTTACATCTTTCCCTCCTAAACATGTATGTGCATATTTTTTAAAATTATTTTTTTATTACACCATCTGACACATTAAACTATCTTAAACACTTGGGAATTTGTATCAGGTAACTTACTAAATAGATGATCTTCATTATTTATTTTAAACTAATTCCAGTCACTCTAAGATGTTCTCTTTATACAAGGGTTGACAATATAAATGAGATATGAACACAGTATATATGGTCTTATAGAGAGCATAGTTTGTAAATTAGTTCTATATTAGCTAACTGTAGATAAACCATTCTATTATTTCTAGTTACTGTAGTAACCAGTAATTCAATATTGTTTAAAAAAAGAAAGTAATATTTTACTTTATGATAGGATAATGGCTTATTGAAGATATTTCAATAAAACAATGACAAAAATAAAAATACTGCTGATACATATAGACAGTAATTAACTGTTACCCATGCAATTCTAGGAGCTCGTTTCTGTGAAATAAAATGGACTATATATTTGCCTGAAGTCTGCTTAAAGAGTTCTAAAGTAGCCATTTTGTGAAAGATGAAAGTTCTACTTAAAAGCATCGGGAGACTGGAGAACGTTATACAGAATGAACTAACTCAATCTCATAAGGACAAATAGTGCGTAAGACCATTAATGTAAAAATAGAAGGATAACAAGTAAAACATGAATGAGGACCCAAGGGAGTAAGGTTTGGGAGCAGAGGGGTGAGGACGGGTAGGGATGAAATCACAAGGTTGAACAATTTGGTGGGTAGAAGGACAGGGTAAAAGAAATGGGAAAGATCCAGTGGGGTCCTGAAAAGGCAGAGTAATGATGAGCATAGTCCAATGGTGATTAATTTTATAAAATGTAATGAATGGGAATGAGTGTATGAAACATAATATGAATAAAGAGTAGTGTGAAACATAATGTGAATAAAGAATATTGTTAAACACAATATATATGAATTTTACAAGCAAACCAATATAAAATAAAAATCCCCTCTCCATGACAGACCTGTTTGTTTTCTTGACAGTCTATGGGATGTTTAATACTCTTTTCCAACACCACAACTGAAAGACATTGATTCTTCTTCTGTTACCCTTAGTCATTGTTCAGCTCTCAAATGCACAGCAAGGAACTGAAAAGACCTAGGTCAGATGCACTTTAGTCTTCAGACTGGCATGTTTGCTCTTTAGCACTCAGAAGAGGTCCTTGAGAGCAGATTTTCCCAATACAATTCATCTTTTGATTTTCTGACTGCTGGTGCTAAGGGTGTTGATTGTGGATCTGAGCAAGAAGATACTGTTAACAACCTCACTCTTCTCTCTACCTATTATCATTCTGCCAATTGGCCCAGTGGTGAAGATCTTTGTTTTCTTGATGTTGACCTTCAATCCATATTGATGAGTACAGTCCTTTTGCAGCAAATGCTTCAAGTTCTCCTCAGTTCCAGAGAGCATGGTTGTATCATTTGCATAACTCAGGTTGTTGATGCCTCTTCTTCCAATAATAGTACACTGCAGAGTCACACACAGCACTGTCTCTGCCACAAGCCTTGGGATATCCTTAACTAAGGCAACTCTTCTGAGCTACGTCTTAGTCAGATTGTTTGTTGTAGTTGTGTACCACAGAGTAAGAAGTGACCCACAGCTGACCCTCTGGAGGGTTTTCAGAGGCAATTAATCACATGGGAGGAGAATGCCCATCCTCCTTCCACTGAGTGGCTGGTGGGCTTGAACTGCATGTCTTCCAGATTGCAGCACAGCTTCTTGCCACTAGGCCACCTCTCATTTGTTGCCATGTGAGTCTGAATTGACTTATAGCTGACTCTCCAACGGGTTTTCAGAGATTGTAAATTGTATGAGAAGAAACTGCACATTCTGATGAGCAGCTAGTGAATTCGAACCACCTGGCTTTGAGTTGGCAGCACAACTCTCTACCCAGTAGATGACTACAATTTAATACCTAGGCAGTTCTCTCCTGAGACCTATACATATTTCCTTAAAAATGTTGAATTCTTAGCAGAAAAAAGCAATATAGTAGAATTCTGCATCTCTTGAGTTATAAAGCACTTCCTCAATCAGCATATAGAAGTACTAGAGTATTATTCCACCAGATGCTCTGCTGGAGAAGGCGGGACAATCTCTCTTGTACCAGTCAGATCCCATTTGACGGTACACACACAAAAAATAATAAAATAAAAAAAAGTACTAGAGTATTCTGTCGGACAAGATGAATGAATGCAAATAATGAACACAGACAGAACAATGCCAGAAAGAGGACAGAGATATTCAAGTGAAATAAACTGTTGGAGGTTTGTTTTGTTTTGTTTTGGGACAGTGTTTTGTTTTGTTTCTGAAAACAATTCACATAAAATTTAATTACAAAGATACTGGAATAAAAGTGAAGCAATTTCTTGGTTTGGGTGATCAATAAACAATTATATATCTAAAGTAAATAAATAAAGAAGCCCTTCAGGCCTTTACTAGATATAGGCTCATCAGTTATTTTAGTGGTTGCTAAGCAACGTTCTCTTCTGTAGGGCTACAGCAGTGCATGGAATTAGCAGGTTTTCAGAAAAGGGATAAACTTAATGCAAAATTAGCGAATATCATTTGAAAAGGGAAAAGGGAAAAACAGGTACCTTGCTGATTGATTTCTAAAGAGAGGCATAGAGACTTTTGCAGTAGTGTTCAAGCATTTTGTTTTCTACTAGCACCAAGTGTGAAGGTATTGGAACACATTAATGCTACTTTACCCGCTTTACACTCATTATACTCGCTTCTACACTCAACAGTGTTAATTATTTTTAATATTTCCAATTAACTCAGAACAGGATACCCCAATGATTACCTCTACTGGTGAGCTCTCCTGATCCCTTTCTCTAATCACTGCTTGGTGCAATCAGGTGTTATGATTTCCACCTCACAGCAACCTTATGTAACAGAGCAGGACTGAGTCAGTTTTACTGTCTAGATAATCCTTATGGAAGCAAATTGTCATGTTTTTCTCCTGAGGAACTGCTCCATGAGTTTGGTTTCTGACAGAGTTAACTGTTTTGTCACTGGTGCTCCTTCTCATGGCATTTTCTTTTTAAAAAACAGTATTTTCCTTAAATTCTCAGTTTCACAGTATACCAACACCTTGGTTTCTACTGAATGGGGGGGGGTGAGGGTGAGAAAGTAGGGTAAGGGGTGGGGAGACAAAGAAAAGAAAGCTTCAGGATGCTGCTTAGAAATCACCAGATCTATGAAAACAATCTTCTTTAATCTAAGCATTTTAGACTGGTAACTATAAATCTTACTCTATGAGCTCTGGTGACTTAATGTTAAGGAATTGTTATGCCAACCTAAAGGTAGCTTGTACAAATCCATCTGGTGCCCTGCAAGAGAAAAATGGGCTATCTACTCCCTCATGACTTATGGCCTCTGAAAACCTGCAGGAGGGTCAGCTGAAAATTGGTTCTGACTCACTGGTACACAACACCACCAACGAACACCAACTTGGTAAGTAAGGAGGAACGTTGTTTATCTAACAGTCATACCAATGGAAACTTTTAAAAAAGGAATAGTCAGATAACAGCAGGGAAAACTACCACAGAATTCCATGTACCATAGAGCAGAAGAGAGAGGAAGTAGAACAATGCTATCACTCTGAGAGTTTAAGAGGAAATTCCCCACTCCCACACTTCACTTTTCTCTCTTCTCCATTGTCATTATGATATTGAAAGCTGTGTAAATGGGGGGGGGGTTGCAACTATCAATCTACTTATTTACAAATCCCTCCCCAAGTTTTCTTAAAGTCCACACTGAACAAATATTGAAGCAGATGTTAGTGATGGTTAGCTCCACTAAATGAGCCAATAAAAAGCCATTGCAAGTTGCAGAGAAGGAAGTGCTTTGTGTCGAGGCTGTATTTCTGATTTTGCCACTAATGTACAAGGAAGGTATAGGCTTAGACAGGTGCTCTTACTTGAGGTTCCCCCTTTATTTTTAAAATGACAGTCAGTCCTGGATGAAAGGATTAGTCAAGACTAGTTTCATAATACATAACTCTTATGTGAAATGCAATTCTTATATGTTAATTATTATCTAGGAAAGAATTGCTCAATCTCTAAATCTGTTCAGATGGAATACTGCTATGAGTGAGTAGGACCTTTTGGGTGCTTCCTCTTTTCCCACAATAACAACACTGATTCTGAACAAACTTAAAAATCCATTATAAAGGGCTAACTAGCAAATAGTGAGAGCCAGCAAATAGCTTGCAATTTCAGGCATGGCTAGTCGTCGAAGTTTTAATGACTTTTTTTTTAATGACTTTCCTTTTATGAAATAGCAGAACAAAATACAAGTAGACGCTCTACTTGTGGAATTCTTTATTTTATTTTATACTGGTTTACTTACAAAGTCTGCGTACCTTGTTTTTCACACTGGATCTTAAAGTGTGGAATTCTTACACTGAATCAGAGTCACCTTTAAGAGAGCTTTCCAGCTTTGGGACTGTCAACAAACATCTGGGACTAGATACTTCTGGGGCCTGATAAAACATCACACACTGCACAATTTAGCAGCAGTTGTGTAAAGCTATGCAGTGCCTGATATTTGATCACTGGTCTCCACACACCAGATCCATCAGGACGGAATACCGGAAAATGTCACCAGAGATAGCCAAAGGTGCTGTGGAGGGACAGAACTAGCCTCAGCAGAAAAGCATGTAGAACATATTCAAAGTATGGAGTAAGGTTATGCTTCACCCCAAATTGATCTCTAACCATTAAACTCGTAAGAATATTTTTCTAAAATGTCATCATTTCAACCTTACACCGGTCCTAACAAAACTGATCAATAAATGAGTCACTCAAGATAGGAACTCTTACACATTGTTGGTTGGGACTGTAAAGGACTCTGGAAGGCAGTTTGGCGCTTCCTCAAAAAGCTGAACATAGAAATTCCATATGACTCAGCTATTCCACAGCTTGAGATACACCCCAAGAAAATGAGAACTGAGGCACAGACATAGACTTGTACACTAATGTTCATAACAGCATTATTCACCATCACAAGAACATGGAAATAGCCCAGTTGTCCAACCACAATGGAATGGATTGAGAAATTATGGTATATTTCACATGATGAAATACTATACAGCAGGCAGAAGCAATGATTTTGTAAATTATTACCTAACTTGGGAGGAGGGACTGGAGAGCATTATGCTAAGTGAACTAACTCAGTCCCATAAGGACAAATACTGTATAAAGCCATTATTGTAGAATATGAGGATCCAAGAGAGGAGGGGGAAGCAGAGGGGTGAGATAGGTGGAGAAAAGGAGGTGGTTAATCAAAGGGTCACACAATTTGACGGGTGGAGGGAGGGATGGGTAAAGGAAAGGGGAAGATCTGGTGTTAAAAACAATGTATACTAACTTTGTAAGTAGACCAGTATATAATAAAAATTGTATTTTAGAAAAAATGAGTCACTGAAGAATATTCTTTCACTTTGATAAGGTCCTTGTCCTTCTAGATTATAACTAGAACATTACACATTGTTAAATTTGAGAAATCACAAATCAGTCACAGACAAGTCACTGGTGGGTGTCACATTGCTATATATACTGTGAATATGTGTCAGTATTAATGATTTATGTATGGAAATGTGCATTATTCACCTTCATCCATCAGTTCTATGAAATGATATTCATGAATTTCAGAAACAAAATGGTTCTAAAGAGCAGCATGTTTTCAGATTCTCACTTTATGTTCTGGATGTTTTCAGTCCTTGATTTGTTAAACAAAAGATGAGGAATGATATATATTTATAATTATACAATCTTGTGAGCTCATAGAGTGTTGCAATTGGTCTTACATAGTATCCGCTAGCTCCTGAATTACAGCTGAGGAGATGAAGTAAACCATGAAGGTGGACTGGAGAAGAGGTAAAGAAAAGGTAAGAGAGAGAAAGACAGACAGACTTCTTTTGATGAAACGTGGCTGGTGTGACAAACCAAAGCCTCATCCACTGTAAACAGCAGCTCCTGAGATCCATATAGAACAAAAACTCTGGTAAGTAGTGGCTATACAATTTTTGAAAACGGAGAACCTGTAAAAGCAGGTAACAAAGAGAAAAGGGAAGCAGCTAACACACAGCTGTAAGTCACGCTGAGCTGATTCTCTGTTGATACGCAAACCACTTCACTACTTGATTTTCTGTGGTGAAGTATTGGGGAAGGAGAGGAAAAGGAGCTCCTTAGTGAATTTTAAACTCTTAAATTTGGAAAATGTTTTCTTAGCTATTTCTCTGGGCAGGGATAAGCGATCTTAATTCAAAGATACAATATTAAATAAAAAATAGAAATGAAGGGTTGATCAAATAAAACCTAGTGGTTTACTTCCAGCTGCTTTTATATAAGTTTCCCATCATCTATCCACAAACAACACTGTTGGTACCAGCAGCCAGGAAATCAAGAGATAAATTGCATTGGGAAAGTTGGTTGTTAGAGACCTCTCCAGAGTACTGAAGAGCAATGATTTCAGTCTAGTGACTAAGGTGTGTCTGATCCAGGCCATAGTCTTCGCAATTGCTTGCTATGAGTTAGAGACCTGGACCGTGACTAGGGATGACAGAAAGAAAAATGATGCCTTTGAGCTGTGGTACAGGAGAAGAGTGTTGAATACACCATGGACTGCCAGGAGAACAAACAGGTTCGTCTTAGGGTGAAACTAGGCTGCTCCTTGGAGGCGAGGATTCTGAGGCTTCATCTGACATATTTTGGGCATGTTGCAAGGGGGACCAGTCCTTGGAGAGGGACATCATGCGAGGAAGGGTGAAGGGACAGAGAAAGAGAGGAAGATGGACTGATTTAGTGACTTGGGTAATGAGGGTAGTTGTGTCAGAGACAGTGAAGTTGGCACAGGATAGAGCAGGGTACAGAGCTTTTGTATATAGAGTCGCTATGAGTTACAAGTGTCTCTACAGCACATAAGAACAACAACAAAATCTGTGGTGGCTTCTGTGTTGCCACATGGCTTGCTTGTTGCTTTGATGCTGGAAGCTGTGCCACCACCTTATTTCAGATACCATGAGGGTTACCCATGGTGAACAAGTTTCACAGAGCTTTTAGCCTAAACAAACAAAAAACACTCGGAAGAAAGGCTTGGTAATTTTCTTTCAGCAATTAGTCAATACAATCCCTACAGATCACAGTAGAATATTGTCTCGAGCCCATTTGGATGGAAGGCACAAAATACAGCAGGGCTGTAACAGTGAACTCAGATAAATATACCAGTGATCATGAACATGACACATGACCAAGAAACGTTTCATTATGTTATACATACAGTCTTCATGCGTCAGAGCTGACTCACCAGCAAAGAACAACAGCAACATAAAAGATTTCAGTTGTATTATTTTAAACTATAAGTTTTCCCAACTTACAGACTGATCTGAAATATATGGATGGGAATAGGACTGTATATTTTTCAATTAAGAACACCATTTATGTCCCTATTTGAACTAGTTCCATACTAAAAGCTAGGTTCTGTTGTTTCATGCTGTTGATTTGGAACCAATGCCAATTGGTGAATTCAAATGTTATAATAGGGAGACTGGTAAAACTTTACTTTCCCCCTCATTCTTTTTCATTTCTTTTTAAAATTTTGATTTGAATGAAGGTTTTTTTATGTAAAATCATGTATGAATTTCAAAATAAAATATTAAACAAAATAGATTTGAGTGAATGTTTACAAATAAATTTATTTTTCAGCCACTTTTATATATTTTGTACTATAACATTAGTTTCAATATCCACTATATCCACTGTACTCTTCCTCCTTGTAATTCTGATTTCCACTAATCCTTCTGTATTGTACTGTTGCTCTGTGTCTTCTCTTTCTTTAGTGATGTTGCATTTATCATCTCTTTATTGTATATTTCTCTTTACACAGCTTTACATTTTCATATAGTCTGTCAGTGATACTCAAGAAATCATATACTTGAAAAGTGTTTCCTACATTCAGAATCCAGTTAAGCATCTGGGTACCATAACAAAAAAGCAAGTTTTCTCCAAATGTTTGAAAATCATCCTAGTCAATCAATAGACTAGAGGAAGAAAATGAAAGAAATTTCTCTACACAATGAAAGTAAATGTATTATTCCCAGTTTCCCCACTAAACAAAGCAAATAGCTTCTAATTTCAGTTCTAAAATAAACATCTTTGATGTGAGGCATTCTTTAATTTAAAAAAAAACACCCAACAACTTCACAAAAACACCTCCTTGCTTCGCACAATCTCTCTCAAGAATCTATCAGTATCTTTGTTTAAAATGTGCAGAAACAAAGGCCCATTAAGATGGAATGCTTACTTCAGGATTCTGTAAAATCACAAGTAGATTTTAGATGCATGTGATTTAAGAGTTAGACTCTCTGAGATTCTTTAACTCAACTGTATATGTCAAAGATCCCAAATCACAGAGATGTTCCAGTGGTTATGTGAAGATGAGAAGTAGCTCTCCTTCTGAGTTAAGCAAGAACCCTGGTGTTAGGCCTATTGAAAGTATACAGGCCTAATCATTCATGGCCTTCCACAATTAAACCCTGGAGGCTAAGTAACATAGAAATAAGCTTCCTCTTAGACTGGAGAAGCTCAAGACTGAAATGGGATCATCAAAGCGGTCCATGATGGCCTTTTTGCTTTACTCTTGCTATAGCCTCTTGTCATTAACTCATAGAGACCCCGTGGAACATAACAGAATTTTTCTTCAAGGCTTCTAAATGTTTATGTAGCAGAACACCACATATTTCTCCCAAGGAGCACTGGTGGGTTCCAACTGCTGACCTTCAAGTTAGCAACTAAGTGCTTACCTGCTGTAACCACAGGCTGCCTTCAGCTTTCCTACAGATCTCTCAGAACAAAGCCAGAAACAAACTGCTCTCTATTACTGGGAACACATGGCCTAGGCTCAATTGTAATTTGAATCCCTACACATAATTTTCTAATCCCTGGATAGAGAAAATGATGAAGTACTAAACTAGTTGCTAAAAGGTCATTGATTTGAATCCCATGCAGAGATGCCTCCACAGTCCTCTGACACATAGGCTAACCATGAGTTGGATCTGACTTAACAGTAACAACAACATACAATTGAAAAGCAGATATTTCATCAAAATATGATATCATATAATTTACTCTTTTTATTCATAATGCTGAATTGTGTGCCATTGAGTCATGACTGCACCATGGCTGGGCCTCCTGCAGGTTTCCACAGGCAGTAAACTGCACAAGAGAAAATAGCCCACCCAGAGCAGCTAGTGGATTCAAACTGCGTGCCTCTGGGATTTCAATGCAGCTTCTTACCACTAGGTCACCAGAGCTTCCCTACCTGAGAATACTGTTGTGTGTATTATAGTGTCGAACTGATCCATAGCTTACACTTCAGTAGTTTTTACAGGCAGTAATCAAATGGGAGGAGACTGCATATCCTTCTTCCCACGAAGCAGCTGGTGTCTTCAAACTGTGTGCCTTTGGGATTGCAGTGCAACTTCTTGCCACTAGCCACCAGAGAAAGAACTGTAAAAGGGTCACAAGGGATATAATGCTTGGAAATGTAGAGGGTCAGTGAAAGAGAGGATGACCCTCAATGAGATGGACTGACATGGTGACTGCAGCAATGGCCTCAAGTGTACTGAGATGATGAGGACGGCGCAGGACAGGACAAGGCTCAGGTCTGTTGTTCAGAAGGCTGCTGTGAGTTATACTCAACCCAACGGCACCAACAGCAATGAGAGGAAGAGAGAGCAATGAAAAAATATTTTTAAAAAACACATAAAAATATTGCAACTACTGCACTCAGTAGGAGCTTTGGTGGTATAATGGTTAAGCGCTTAGCTGCTAATCAAAAGCTAACTGGTTCAAATGTACCAGTCACTGCTTGGTGAAAGACAGCATTTTTGAAGACTTTTAGGATATTTCTGCTGTATCCTTTAGAGCTGCAATGTGTTAGAATCACCTTAACAGCAAAGTGTGTAGTGTCTGAGCCCTTGATTCCTTTGGAATTACAGTCAGAATTTTTAATAGACAAGAAGTTTTATTTCAAGTTCACTGGTGTAATCTATATACATCATTCATTTCCTGGTTGCTTAGGCCATTAAAGTTCTAATCTATTTCCTGAGCTGAAACTAGCTAATGGAAAAATATTTAGAATAGTACTCATCCAGTGAGATTTGGCATCTATTCACCCAATACACATTCTTGGTCATATTTCCGCTCATTAATTTATTTCTAAAGGAATAGTCCCATTTTTTTTTAACAATGAAAGGTCTTTGCTATTAAGCCATTATAAGATTTCCCCCAGTGCTCAGTGTTTTATGAATAAGGGTGCCCCTCTTTGATACTCTTTGGTCTGGTCTCGTATGCCTGTAATATGAGGAATTAAAGTATATTAGTTGCTTTCATGCTATGAAATTTCCAGGTTCCTGAAAGCAAGCATGGTGTGCTAATGCTGAGGTTATTATGAGCAGCTGCTAGTGTGACATTTACAATACTTATCAAACTCTCCTTCTTCTCTCTCTCTATTTCTCCTTGTCATCATGTCAGGACTCATCAACAGCTGGCTGTCCAGCAGGTTTCTGGAGGTTGTATATTGCATGGGAGTAAAAGGCTGGCTGGGGATTAGCACTGCCAACTCCTGAGGGCTCTCCCTTACCAGCACATTATTGTTGGCTGTCATGCCTCTGGTACATCTCTCATAAGACAGAGGGTTTAAACAGCAAACTAACTTTAGTTTTAACTTGGGAGTAGCTTAATTCAGAAAACAGACCTGTCTGGAGAAAAATGCAAATGCAAGAAGGAGCCTACCATATTTCAGTAACTATATGACCCTTTTTCTCTTCTTTACAGAAAAGCTCATCTAAGAGGTATCTTTGAAAATCTTCTAGAGCCAAGTTTGGGCTTTGGAGGAAAAACCCCTAACTTTTCAGATGAGAATTGGAAGTATGATGTTCAAAAACTCTTGTCACATAGTTCACTCATCATTTATGCAGAAGTCTGAAACTCGAGCTTTACAGTGTATATTTCTTTTAAATATGTTCTGGTTCAGACAGACTATAAAGCTGAATGGGTTAGTGCAAAAAGTTCAATGCTTGACTACTAGCTAAAAGTTGGGGATTTGAAGCCACCTGGAGGCTTATCAGAGAACAGGCCTTGTAATTCCCTTGGAAAGCAAACAGCCTTGACAATTTCCTGGAGTAGTTCTATTCTGTAACACATGGGTCACCATGAACTATAGGTCAACTCAATGGTAACTGACAAGAAGATGTGGCTGGTTAAACAAAAAGATCATTGGATTTCAAGGTAGAGGGGGTGCAAGTCCATTTTCTTTTGACTAGCATTCTTACTAGTTACTAAATTAATATCCCTTTATAATTCAGACATAAATTAGTGATAAACCCATTTTGTAGGTTTTTTTCAGAGTACTGATATAATTTTTACTGCTCTAAATGCCTCTATATAAAACAGAATTAGCAGTAATACAATTCCATTCCTTTCAGAAGCATATATCTTAAAAAGAGTCAAAACAAAGAATAACATTTTGCTCAATTTCCTTATTAAAAAAACCCACAATTTTCTGTTAAAAATGACAAATACTAAAAAAAAAAAAGACAAATACTGTCTTTAAAGAAACTGGATTTTCAAGTAAACTAGGAATGTTTTAGTCTACTAGTCCCTAAAATCTATTCATTAGAGAGCTGGACAATGACTAGGGATGATAGAAGAATCAATGCCTTTGAGTTGTGGTGCTGGAGAAGAATCTTGAATATGCCATGGACTGCCAAGAAAACACATAGGTGTGTCCTGGAGAGGGTGAAACCAAGTTTCTCCTTAGAGGTTAGGATTCTGAAGCTCTATCTCACATTTGGGCATATGGCCAGGAGGGACCAATCCTTGAAAAAGTAAATCATAATCGAAAGGGCGCAGGAGAGGAAGACCCCAGATGAGATGGATTGATACAATAACTAGGGCAGTGGGAGTAGGTGTGTCGGAATCTGTGAGACTGTGTCAGGACAGAGCAAGGTTCAGAGCTGGTGTACACAGGGTTGCTATGAGTCACAGGTGATTAGACGGCATATAACAACAACAGCAGTCCCTAAAATCAGCTGTTAAATAAATTTAATAAAATTTTTTAAAAAATTCTCTTCAAGGTGAGCTCTGATTGCCTAGTGGCAAGAGGCTGCACTGAAATACCAGAGGTGCGTGGTTCGAATCCACCAGATGCTCTGCTGTAGAAGGAGGAACAATCTCCTCCTGTACCAGTCAGATCTGATTTGATGGTACACACACACAAAAAATAATAAAATGTAAAAGAATATTCTCTTCATAGGTTTCACATTTACAAATAAATTACATAACACACAATAGTCTTTCACTTGTTAGGTGCTGTCGAGTACGATTCCTAGTGATCCTATTAATAACAGACCTGAGCTCTGTCCTATCCTGTGCCATCTTCATTGTCACTCATTCACTTGAGTCCACTGCTGCAGTCACTATGTCTATCCATCTCATTGAGGAACTTCCTCTCTTTTGCTGAATCTAACTTTCTAAGCTTGATGCTCCTTTTCAAGCAACAGCCTTTCCTAGCAACATGCCTGAAGTATGAAATAGGAAGCTTTACCATCCTTGCTTCTAAGAAGTACTTTGGCTGAACTCTGTCCAAGACATATCTGTTGGTTCTTCTGACAGTGCACTGAGTATTCAATACTGTTCTCCAACACAAATTGAAGACATCAATTCTTCCTTTAACCACCTATTCCTTGTTCAGATCTCAGATGTGTAGCAAATGATTGAAAAGAATCTGATGGTGCATTTAAGGCTTCCATATTTTGGAGATGTCCCTCACAACATTCTCTAACTTCCTCAGACTTGCAAGGAGCCTCTGGAGTCATCCAGGAAAGGAAGACTGGTGCATGTAATTTACTAGTCACTGCCTGCAAGCCAATTTAAACTGATTTTTGCTATCCATCATGCTTATAAGGAGCCAGCCCAGAAGTAAAACAGTCTGTGGAAGCAGCAGTCAAGAGACCAAACAGTGGATAGATTTTCCTTAAAAATTGTTGAAAAACAAAGACATCACCTTGAGGACTAAGATGCATCCAACCCAATCCATGGTATTTTCAATCACTTCATATGCAGTGAGAACTGAACAATGTGAGATTTCATCTCACATATTTTGTACATGTTATAAGGAGGAACTAGTCCCTGCAGAAGGATAACATGCCTGGAAAAACAGAAGATTGATGAAAAAGAGGAAGACGCGCAGTAAGGTGGCTGACACAGTTTCCACTAACAATGGGTTCATAAAAAGCAACAACTGTGCAGATGGTTTCACTTTGTTGTTTCAAGTGTTACTGACTCAACAGCACCTAACAACAAGAAATCCATTGGGTTGTGACAAAATTAGAACACTCTGTGAAATCTTCTCAGCCGCAAGCATTTTCAGAGGATAGTTATTTGGTGATGAATGGTTGGTTTAGATTTTCTAATAATTTTACAGTATGAATAATTTTTACCTTCCTAAAAAATAATCTATTTCTTCCAGGTTTTCAAACTGATTAATAAGGGGGAAATATTTTATTAATTAGGTTCTATCATTATTTCTCATTCTGTGCTCTCTTCCCTACCACTTCTTATAATTTTATTAGGTTAGCTAAAGATTTATCTATTTAATTTACTCAGAGTCAGTTCTTTTATTTATTAGTCTTGTCAATTTTATTTATCTTCATTTATTATATTTTCCTTTTATTCCTTCTTTCTACCCTCTGTCTACTCTCTGAGTTAGATACTTAATTCAGTTATTTCTTCTTTAATATATATGCTTCTTAACTCTACCTGTATATCTTGGGTTCTGATCTATAGTATTTTCATCGCACTTCTTTCCTTGATTATCTAAAATATTTTTTGGTTTCTCTGTGTTAAGAATGCCAAAATTGCCAAGTGCTACGCAGTTTGTTATTTTCCATTTTATTGCAATGAAATAAAAGAATGTTGTATGCTAATTTTTACTTTTGGAATTCATTGAAGGTGTTTTTTTTGTTGTTGTTGTTTGTTTGTTTTAAATTACATATTTTTCTGAGTGTTTTTTCCCCAGCACTTACAAAGAGGGAGCTCTGGTGCCCTAGTGGTAAGAAGCTGTGCTGCAGTCTCAAAGGCACACAGTTCGAATCCAACCACTGCTCCATGGGAGAAGGATGAGCAATGTGGGTCAGTTCTGACTTGACAGCATACAACAAGCACCTTTAATTTAGGGGGTTCTGATGGCTTAATGGGTAGAGAGCTGTGCTGTCAACATAAAGGCAGGCAGTTTAAATCTACCATCTACTTTGTAGGAGTCAGAGGGGCATTTTCCTCCCTGCAATTTATTTCCTCTGAAAACCCATTGTAGGCTCCACTATGAGTTGGTTCCAACTCAATGACCCATAATAATACCACTTTTCATTTTCAGGATACAAAGTATCATCTATGTAAACTTTTTTTCCCCTTTTTACCCACTTGAGCTTATGACTTCAGAGAAGTGATTAATATTTCTTATAACTCCTATAAAACTTCCTCTTTTTACATTTCCTGTAGTTTCAGCTTTAGGGATGACAGTGCTGTATTACTGTCATGAATCATTCTTCTTGGCCCCATCTGTAGTTTTCCCTGTAAATGCAATCTTATGAGATATTAAAGACCCAATTCCTAATTTTTTGTCTTTCCCAGTTAGCTTTATCCATGTTTTCATTTTCAGCCTGCTTTATTATCTTTGAGGCATGTCTCTAAATGCATCATGCAGGTAACATTTGCTTGATAACTCAATTTCAGGACGCTGTTTCTATTATAGGTGAATTTAGTTCTTCTATATTTATGTCGGGGGTCTTTGTTGTTTATAAGCTCCTGATTGTTAGCAAACAATAGTCATTAATGACACAGAACTGTTCTTAGTTTTGTAATTTTATTTTAGGTTGCATTTTTGTTTTTATCTCTTCTTAATCTTCTACCACTACCAGGTCCTGACTTGTTTTGCCTTACTTTACA
This sequence comes from Elephantulus edwardii, assembly GCF_000299155.1. Taxonomy (NCBI): domain Eukaryota; kingdom Metazoa; phylum Chordata; class Mammalia; order Macroscelidea; family Macroscelididae; genus Elephantulus; species Elephantulus edwardii. Next base: position 1,224,697 of record NW_006399811.1, on the reverse strand, counting down.
AGTTTGTGCTTTTGTTGTGTAAATATATGCATGCCTGTTCTCATAATTCTGGAGGCTTGAGGTTTTATTCTAGTGGTGACTTATAAGGACAACTTTTTAATGTAAATACTGGATCCTCTGTTTTTCAGATAGCATAGATAAGTAATCACAATGTGGTTTAGGTCTACTTTCTGTCAACTTCCTTTAACCTCCTCTCTATGATGCTCTGTTGAGCTCATTGCTCTGCTTCTTCTTTAAGACCAGTAGGGCCTAGGAGAGCTCCTGCTGCTGGTCCCCACTCACCACCCCATAGTTCCAAATCTGACATTAGTGGTTCTGCCCCTACAGAAAGAATCTTGCCAACTCTGTCTGAGGTCTGTGGTTGTGCACCTTTTCTCTTCAATTGTATTCATCTGCTCATTGTGTATCATGGTTTGAATTATGCATGCCTTTCAGTTTCTTTGAAGAAGAAGTTCACATTTCTTGTTTTTGTTTCCCTAGTACAGTTGAAGGGAGCTCTGGTGGCATAGTGTTAATAAGCTGTGCTACAATTCCAAAGACTTGCAGTTTGAATCCATCTGCTGTTCTACGGAGGAAGAATGGGCAATCTCCTCTTGTGTGATTTAGTGCCTCTGAAGCCTCACTGGTCATAGGGTCAGCTATGAGCCAGTTCTGACTTGATGGCACACAGCAACAGTGTAGTGGGATGATTTATAAGAGAAGAAGAGGGATAATATTATGAACTTTGTTCTGCCATTTTAAAATAAAAAAATCTAGAATTTGATTTTTCCAAATCTCCTCCACTATCTCATGTCTTAGGTCATGCTCTCTGGCAAGACCATGTTGTACTTTTCTCTGTAGATGTCCTAACCAGAAATATGTTTTTAGCAGGATGTTCTTGTTCTTAGGCTCCTGAATGAGAAAGAGATTTTTTTTACATGGCTCTTTGAAATTCCTCCCATGGTTTCAGACTATTCTATACTGTCTATCTCTATTGCTCCCAGAAGCTTCTAGATATCCTACTATAGTCTCTGACTCATGTATCTCTCCTTCAGTCCAATTTAGTCTGCCTGAAAGTATATTTTTATCAACCAACTTAGGCTGATACTACTTTTTTTTTCTGATACTACATTTTAAGGATAACTAACAGCTGGGCTGTATTACATAATCAATTATTAGTATTCCATTTACTATGTGCATGCCCTTTACAGGTGAAGTATCCCAAAATGAATGTTTCCGGGAACTCAAAATCCAGTAGAAAAGAAAGGAGAAATTTTTTTTCAATTTTTTCCTCCCCTAAATTTATGTAATTGTTAGTTTATGATGTTGCTGTTGTTGAGCTCCCTCTAATTTTATGTTGTTATTGTTATCAGGTGCCATGGGCTTGAGTACAACTTATAGCGACCCCATGAACAATCGATCTGAATCCTGTCCTATCCTGTGCCGTCTTCACCATCTCTGAAACATGTGAGTCCTTTGCTGAAGTCACCATGTCAATCCATCTTGAAGTTACTATGTCAATCCATCTTGATGGGGATCATCCTTTCTCCCCAAATTCCATGTGACCATCTCTCTTAAAATTCTCTATACCACATCACTTTCCTGAAATGAGGTGATTAAACTACCTTTTCATGTTCAAAGCCTGTACCCTTTTGTTGAGGGGGAGCACACCACCTTATTGTTCATCAGTTTGCCTGGTAACAATGGTAACTTAAAGACTAATTATGTAAATCAGGATCCAGTGGCTAGGAAGAGTAGAGACTCAAGTTACTCCCAGTGGTTGCATATGACTGCATGTGTGAAAGAGAGATGACAGAGAATGTTATTGTAAGGTTTCACATGAAAACAAAGGAATACCATATGGATAGGCTTCCTGGCAGCTGTTTAACCAGGCACTGTGGGAAGTACAGGAATATACACTGAGAATTTAAAGTTGTAATTTCACATTGTGCTCGATCTAATGGATATATAAGGACTTGGTTAGTTCCTCATCCCTTGGCACCAAATGATTTGTGATATTAAGTAAAAACATCCTCTACTTCCTTTCTCTTTTTAAAAAAAATTAACTTCTATCATGACATTTAATTATTCACAGTTTCTACTACTTCATGCATTTTATATATCTATATCTGCATTTTATATGGTTAAACACTTGACTTTATTTTATACTGCTTTATTATGTTGTTAGAAGAGGTTATTCTTTGGAGAGGTACATCATGCTTGGAAAGGCAGAGGGTCAGTGAAGAAGAGAAAGACCCTCAGCCAGATGGATTGATACAGTGACTGTGGCAATGAACTCAAGCTTGTCAGGGATGATAATGCTGGCACAGGACAGGGCAGGTTCAGATCTGCTGTTCATAGGGTCATTATCAACTCAACAGCACCTAACAACAACAACCAACATCTCCTACACTATCTTAAACCTCTCTTAAAAATGTTTATCACAAAAAACTATGACATCTATTATCAGATGTATGAAGAACATTACTTTGTGGAATTCTGTGTATCCCTATGTGTAAAGATACGTGAATGTTAAACTAGGCAAGGAAGGGAGAGATGAGCAACGTCTATATTTTCTCTCAGTTTTACAGTGAAAGTGCTAATAGCCAGTGGAAAGAAGTAAGTACAGGCTTATAATTCTTAAAATGTGGCTGGGTCAGACAGAGCAGAACTGAGGTTTATCTTAGACAGTAGGAGGCTATTTTACCCTCTATCTCTTCATATATCCAGCATCTCCACTCCTTTCACTTTTGTCTTAACATTCTAATCTATTCCAAAACACTTTCAGTGACATAAGAAAGAAAAAAATATCAAGAAAAGAAATGAATGGATGTTTGATATCACCTGAAAATTATTTTAATGTGACTAGAGCCAGTGACACAGTTAAATGATAGAAATTCTGTAACTTGAAACAATACAATATTATTTCTTAATCATTTGAGGTTATGTTGGCAGAAGCATGGAGTTGAGGGATTCAGAACGAATCACTGAAGGGCCCCATACAATAGAGACTCTATAATCTGTAATCCAAGTTTATTATTATCACACAGGGTAGACCAAAGGGAAAATGCATATCACTTTTACTCTCAGTCTCTGCCAAGACTCAGTCATGTGACACAACCATATGGGAAGCTGGGAAATTAATCTAGCTATGTCACCAGAAAAGAAAATAGATTTGCTGAAGTAGCCGATATATTCACAATGTCTTTTCCAGAATATAATATTTTATCTATAAACTTAGTCAGCTCTTATATTTTTATAAGGTTAACTTAAAAAGGGCATTTGTTGCCAAGAAATTATATTACTTAACAAATTTACCTCTCAGAATCATTTACTATAAAACAGATTGCATGTAAAATGAAACATTATTATCATTACATTATCACACATTAAATGATAAATTCAACTTTGTATTTTTTCAAATTCTTTAGTTCAGTAGTAGTACTACTTCTACTTTAATAGCTTTCTTTCAAACAATATTTCTTTTTTTAAATATTTTTATTTTAACAGAAGTCTACAGAAAACTTGGATTTTCATTCATTCTTTGATGCACATTTTCCTGCCTATCCCAAACCCAGTTCTCTTTTCTCTTTAAAAAATTCAACAGACATTCGGGGGGTGGGGGGAGGGAGACACGAACTGGGGAGGAGGGTAGAGAAAACAGTGCAACAATGAATGAATGAAAACCCAAAATCTCTGTAAATGTTCATTAAAACTAATAAAATTTAATAATTTTAAAAAATCATTCATTGTTGCACAATTTCCTCCTCACCCCCACCTCAGTGCACTTTGCTATGCATCTCTTATTCTGGACTGTTGTCATGCAAATAATGCCTAATCAAATGTTCCTTTTAAATGGTTCTTTCCCTCATCTGTTCCAAGGAAGTGTTTATTATTTACCCCCTCTTTCCTTAATTTCCTTCCAACCCCTAATATCAGTTGCTTTATAACAGTGGTATTATGCAGTATTTGTTCTTTTGTGACTGACATATTTAACTCAGCATAATGTCCTCAAGGATCACCCATTTTGTAGATTATTTTATGAGTTCCTTGTTTTTTAGTGCTGCATAGTATTCCATTGTATGACTATACTACAGCTTCTCTATCCACTCATTTGTTGATGCGCACTTAGGTTGCTTCCATCTCTTTGTTATTGTGAACAATGCAGCAATAAACATGGGTGTGCATATATCCGTTTGGGTGGCATTTCTGATTTCTTTAGGGTATATTCCCAGTAGTGCAATTGCTGGGTCAAATGGTATTTCTATTTCTAATCTGACAGAAAATACCAGCACCAACATTTTCATTTACATATTTACTTTTGATATGGTAGAAAAATAGTTATTTCAGAAAGTGGGGAGGAAGGTGGTTTTGAACTGATGACTTTTCAGTTAGCAGCCAAGCATTTAACCACTCCCTGTGCTATTAGAGCTCTCTCTAAACACCTAAAGTATTTAAATTTCTTTTTCTTCTTAAAAGAAAAATTTATCTTCAGAAAGTAGTAATGATGGCACAGAAAACACTTTATCCATATGCTTGTCTACATTGTTGTTATATGCTGTTGAGTCACCTATGTACAACAGCCCTAAACCCTGATCTATTCCATGCCAATATTATTGTCTCTGACACAGCTACCCCCATTACCCCAGTATCCTGCACTGTCCCTCTACTCTCCCAAGCATGACGTCCCTCTCCAAGGACTGATCCTGCCTTGCAACATGTCCAGAGTATGTCAAAGCTTTAGAATCCTTGCCTCCAAGGAACAGCCTGGCTTCACCCTCTTCCGGAGCTTGTCTACATAGGCTCTCTAAACACAAACAATGAAGCAAATTTAAATATGATCCTAAAATAAATTCAAATAGTAAAAACATCAAAGAAATGTATAACTCATTAGACATAGAGTATATTACTTATTTCCACAGTGCCCAAATGGCGAAGGTGAGGTCCACCATTATTTTCTTTTCTTTTTAGGGTTGTCATTTTAAAAAAAATTATTATTAAATTTTATTAGTTTTAATGAACATTT
>NW_006399811.1:1158646-1219592 GCF_000299155.1 Elephantulus edwardii | reverse complement strand
CCCCCCTGCCAAATGTCTGTTTTAACACCATTATTTTCTAACACAGATAAATATAAATCATAACTGTATACAAAGTAATTGGCAAAACATGGCACAAAGGTATATGAAAACTTCCATTTCTTACTAAATCTTTAGAAGACTGCAGCAAGGAAATTTTGTGCAAGAAAGAAATAATACTTAATAGATTTGAAGAGAGAAAAACTATCAGTTGTGATGGCAATTTTGAAGTGCAGTTTTTCATTGTTAATTATTTGTATGTACTTAAAAGGGTACTAATTTTGGAAACTATATGACAGAATAACATGTTATTTCAGTAGTTTTTATTTCTACTTTTAAAAATGAAAGACAACAATAAGGAAATGCATTTTATAAACCATTTATCTTATTAGAGGGTGATGTGTGGAGAATTTAATAATTTACAGAGAGTAGGTCATGACACAATACCTAGCTTACCCACTGAGTTAATTTAAAAATGCCTATATGGCTCTCTCCCTTATTAGTGGATAGAAAGTAACTGGCAGAAGAAGGTGGAATGGTGGAATTATAGGTGAAGGAGACAAATGAATTCTAGTTGGTTAGGAACAGCCACAAAAGCAGAATTTTTTAAATATGCTGACACATGACTCCTAGGCACTGAGAATTATGTGGATGATGCTTGATAACTGGAGCTGGAGCTGTGGTCTGTTTTCTCTACTTGTTATTAACTGCTTCAGAATCTGGCCAACATTTTTATATCCTCTCCTCACTGGATTAAGAGAAAACACTCCAAGAACAAAGCAATGCCCCAAATATGATGTACAACAAGAATTAGCAATGTTAACAGCAGCTTCAAAAGAAAAAAAAAGAGGCAAATGTTTTTAATAGATAAATTACATCATTTTCACTATCTACATGTTTTATAACATCATAAACATTTACTTGGCAGGAGATTATAATACTTTAAACCAAATAACTCAAACTGTTGCCATCAATGTAGAGAGTGCAATGGAGGAAGGGAAGATGAGCTGTGGCTTCATAAAAAGTGAGCCCTTTCCGCAACACCCATCAGGGCACATGTTCTAGATCTAGTGAGCTGACAAAAGCTTCTGTGTCAGTTTCCAGCTCACTTCAAGAAAGCTTCTGTTTAGAGACCACATTCCTGTTTATACATCTCGACAATAACCAACAAGAAATAGCAAACCACATATATAAATTAGAGATAAATTGTTTTGAATGTAAATATCCTTTATTGTTTCACTACGGTGTAAAAACTGTGTTAAAATATGTAAATTCAAGTCAATGGTTATAAACATGGAGGTCTCGGAGAGAAAAATACCTCTCAATTTCTAAATAAATTCATTCACCATTCTCCTTTTATGAAAAATGTGATTTGTGGGGAGCAAGATCAAAGTGTATTATTCTACTCTGGCAGTATTATTCTCACTGTATTATTCTACTCTACCAGTCCAGCATGGTAGGTAGGTAATGGAGCCATAACAGAATTTTCTGAAGTAGGCTATTAGCTTTTCTCTCCAGCATGGGGTGGGGGGAGAACAGTGTTGTTGTGTGAGATGGAGGTCAGGTCAGGACTCTGCTTTTAGCCTCTGGAGCCCTCCTTATCCCACCATATCTTATTGTCTCTGTCCACGTCAACCTTAAGAAGACAAAAATGTTCACCACTGGGCCAAAAGGCAACATCATGATAGCAGAGAAAGGACTAAAGCTGTCAATTATTGCATCTTGCTTGGATCAATAATCAACACTCTTGATACTAGCAGTCAGGAGATCAGATATATTGCCCTGGGCAAGCCTCTACCAGCAATCTCTCCAAGGTACCAAAGAACAATGATGTCAGTCAGTCAGTCTGAAGACTAAAGAGTATTTCTTTCAGGCCACGATCTCTTCAGTTATTTGCTACACATCTGAGACCTGGACACTGAATAAAAATGACAATAAGAATGGATGTCTTTGAGTTGTGGTGTTGGATAAGAGAACGGAATATCTCATGGACTACCAAAAGAATAAAAAGATATGTTTTAGCCAAAGTGCAGTCAGAGTGCTCCTGGGAGGCAAAGATAGCAAAGTTTTGTTTCTCATACTTTGGGGCATGTTTCTAGCAGAAACTATTTCTTGGAGGGTAACACCATGCTTGGAAAGGTTGATGGTTGGTGAAAGAGAAGAAGACCCTCAACAAAACAGATGGACACAGGGCTAAAGTGTGTCACAGTTGATGAGAATGTTAGAGGATAGCACAGGGTTCACGTTTATTGTTCACAGGGTCACTGTGAATTGTACTTGACTCAATGGCACCTGTGCTCACTAAGGGCAATCAGTTTGAATCTACCAACAGTTCTATGGAAGAAAGATAGACAGTTTCCTCCCATGCAATTTATAGTCTCTGAAAGCCCACTGGAGGGTCAGCTATTAGCAAGTTCTGACTTGACTGAACATAATAATGACAACAATATTATCTCTACAAAACATACTAAGCCTTTGATAATGTGATCAAAGTAACTTGCCAGGGTTAATGGCATAATAGATAATAAATAGAAAAGAGAAACAAATCAAAGGAATTGGCTGTGGATAACACAATGGATATTGCTGTCACTAATCTCAGTTGACAACTGAAAATACTTAGATTAGCTAAGTATTACTTTCTAATGTCACTTAATTATTTCTAAAATACAAAACATTTCAAAGAACAGATGCTTTTAAAAATAGTATAATGCAGTACAGTAAATGGCTTTTAAGTGGCTTTCTTGCCATGGTATCTTATTTCTAAAAAATAACTGGATATGATTATGCAAATAAACTGGCTCTTGCCCACCAAAGGGATGGCTCAACTTTATCATCCAATGAGGTTTCAAAGAGTCAGTATCACAGAGGTTGAGCAAAAACTTCACCTCTATTAAGAAAGGCCTCAAGTCCCTGCACTGAAAAGTTCGTAGAACTAGACAAGCTGTTACCACTGGAGATGGTGTGAGATAGTCCAAGACAGCAGATGGAGCAAGATACAGGGGGCCAGCTCAAAGTGGATGTAGAGGGCTTCTTGGTCAACAGAATAAGGTGCCTGCACTAACCTAGCAGCAAGAGATCTTGGGCAGAAGACTTGCTGGTAGAGTAGGGCACCTTCAAACAGAGGTCTGATGAGTTAAAGAGCTGTAACACTTGCTTTAGCAGGGCAAAAACAAGAGTTGAAGAGCATAAGCAAGAAGGAATGGAGAACTCTTGGTTGCAAACTATCCACTATATACATTGAGGATGTATATTATGTCTCCTTAGTTGTTCTTGTTATTTTCAAGTTGATCCTAATCCTGATTTATTACTTCCCAAATAGACCCTATGATCATGCGTATGATCTGTGAGTTGGGTGTGGGTACTGCAATGAATCACTAAATCCAGCAGAGAAGAAGTCAGAGTGCTGTGGAAGGGATTGCTGGTGTCAGAATGGGCTAAACAATTAGGGAGTGGAAGTAAGTCTATGATCCAGTTCATAGGAATGAGCCCTGGACTGATACTGACTGGTTTTGTTACTACTACTGTTACTGTTTCATCGTAAGTAACCACTAAAAATTTTTTGTTCACTATTCTTCCTAGAGTCCATGATTTTCAACTCAGTTTGCCTCTCCTATCATCTTTTAAGCCTCTCAGACTCTCTTTTGACTTTGCTCTCCTCTAGTACATAATCCATCATGTCAGCCATTCTTCTGCTTTCCAGCCTCAACTCCTCGACCCAGCAAGCCACCACAACTACCAATTCAGGAGGAATGCATGTTTTCAGTTTTAGACAAATGTTGAATGTTAGCCCAGATCTAACTTAAATATCTGTATATATATATACACACACACACACACACACCCCTCACTTATCAACATAGTTAAGCTCCAAAGACTAACTCACTACGTGAAAATAATCATTATACAAAACCGGAGGGTAACTACATCAGATAATAAAATGAATGATGATGACAAATCACTGAGAATGACAGGCCAGTCAAGTTGACACATAACCTCAACCATCACAGCCAATGTTACTCTCATTTCATAACTCAGCATTTGTTACTGCTGGATATGTCATTAATGCTCAAAATATTCAGATAGCAGATTTTCCATTATTGTCAGAGATATAGAATGTCACATAATGGGATAGTCATTGTGTCATGATAATGTGTTGTATATTTCTATTTGAACATGACTTGGTTGATATATGCACAACAAACATAGCATGTCCAAAACTTCACTTGTTGTCTTCTCCCCTTCCACTATGTTCTCCTTTTTGGTTCCCCATCTCACCGTGGTTTACAACAAGTTGCCAAGTAAAAGTATGAGTTTCATCACTGATTTTCTTCCATTGTCTCAGTGTTCACATTTAATCACTGGACCCATTAATTTTATCTCTAGAATACCACTAGAATCTGTCCACTAGGCAGGCACTCTAGTCATTTCTCACCTGAATTGTTGCAACAGCCTCTGACACGGTCTGCCACCAGTATCTGATCTGACCCCTTTATATACATAGCACACAGCAGCTAGAACACCTTTCCACTCATAGAAATCTGATCATGTCTGCATCTGACTTAAAACTCTTATATACCGCCTGAGGATAAAATCAGAATTGCTTATGATGGCTTACATGGCTCTGCACAAGCTGTCTGCCTCTGGCTTATCTCTTCAGCCTCGTCTCTTATCCATTTTCTCTACTCTCTCTCCCTCCTTGTACCTCACTGTCCAACCATGAATTGCATTTAGTCTTGGACAACTCTATCTATCTTACCACTGGGCCTCTGCATGGAACATCCTTCACCAGTCCTTACATATACCTTACTAAGTCCTCTCACAAGGTTCCTGACATACAATTGTTGCTAGTCATTATAGAATCACTTCCAACTCATGGTGGTGCCATATGTGAAGAGTGGGACTGTATTCCACTGGGTTTTAAGGTTGTGAATTTTCAGACGCAGATCACCGGACTGCCTTCCAGGGTGCCTCTAGGTTCATCTGAACTCTCAACCCTTCAGTTGGTGTCCAAAGCTTAACCATTGAGTGTCTGCTATATTTTACAATTTTTTACCATTAAGTTTTGTTGTATTCAATGATAAAAATTTTAAAATAAGCTAATTTATATCTGTAAGCATTCTAGTTTGAATATTAAACAATAATATTTTGGGTAATGTTATAAATTTTGCTATGGTGTCCATTATATGTGACATTTACAACAAAAATCAACTTAAGAAAAATTAAAACGCCAACAAAAACAGAAAACTACTTAATTTCCAGCTTTGGGGGAATAATTATCAAGAAAAGCTTATACTGTCTTAGATCTAAAGTGAATATAATAATCTTAGGTACAGACATGGTATACTTTTTCTTTTTTATCAGAGAAATGTAACCTAATGGTATTATATATTATATGTGAATGTCTTAAAATGTTAAGATTTTATCATTTACAAAAAGTGCCTAATAAACTACACACAGACAAAAATATTGAATTATATACCTGAATGTGTTTGGCCAATAAAATTGGTAATTTCATCCACTCAGCCTAATACAAGATAAATCATTTTGCAATTATTAGCTGTCTCCATCCTTCCAGGAATTTAATAAATTCCATGAAGAAAATTCTTCCTTTGTACATGTCACAGCTTTGGATCATTTCCTTGGTTTTTTCCCCCCATCATTATTTACTAGTGCTGTTAAATGTCCCTTGACACATTCATTTTTTTCCCACCTTAGCTATATATTAATTTCTCTAAGACTGAATATTTTATTGTAATGAATTCCTACAGTATTGTCCCAGTTCACAACAGTTTTCTCTGACAGTGTTGGAAAAATCAACTGACTGATGCCAACTTTCCAAACTCATCCTTCACAAGATTTAATCAAAGATCTCATCCCCACTAGAATATATTTTCAAAGTACAAACAGATGTGGCCTAGGCTAAATTATTTTACCCTGCTAATGAGAGAATCATTTTGAAGGGACTATATTTTAAAGAATCTGCATTTCTGGATTGATATATTTAAGGTCTATCATCCCTGATAACTTTAGAAAATTTTATCTTCAAAGATACAATTCATTGAAAAGCCATTATAATTTTTCCTCTTTATTGTTGACTTTCAACACTGAATTGTGTTTTTTAAAGTTTATAAATTACTTTGAAATAGATTCTATTCAAAAGTAGTATATCACCTTTGTTACTAGAAAATGTTACTTAAAAGATCAATAAAACAACAGGGGCAAACACAGTGGTCCAATGTATGATATTAAAAAACCTATCAATAATAATAAAAATCATAACCACAAACATTATAAGATAAACTAGATAATGGAATATTGTTTTTAAAAATTTTTTTATGATAGAACATTCTAAAAATTAAATTTTTATATGCATCAAGAACGATTTCTCCATAAGAATGAAAAGAGAATCTGCAGATTGATAAAAATATTTGGCAATGACATATTTGACAAAGGACTACTTAGAAAGCTTCAATGTCTAAACAACAAACCAACATACAATCCAATTTAAAAGCAGCAGAGGACACAAAAGACACTTTACCAAAGGAGACATTCAAGTGGCAAGTGAACATATGAGGAAATGTTCTCATTCGCTAATCAGGATAGAGACATAAATCAAAACAACAATGAGATTACATCTCACCCCAGCAATAAAAGCAAAATTAAGACAGGAAACAAATGCTGGCAAGGTTGTAGAGAGACTGCAACTTTAATACACTGATGATGGGGAGTATAAAATGTGCAACTGTGGAAATAGAATGTTGCCTCCTTAAAATGTTGGGTAAAGAAATATCATTCGATTTAGTAATTCGATTATTAGGTGGTAGTTGTTATGTGCCTCATCGTTAACCCTAATGCAGGTTTTCAAAGGTTTAGCTACCAAGGGAAGAAATTACTAATCAATGTAGGATTTGAACTGATAAATGCACATCCATGTTTATGGCAGCATTATGTATAACAGAAAAGAGATGGAAACAACCCAATATGAATGAATTAACAAACTTTGGTCTCATGCTCAATGGACTACTATGTAATGTAAGAAAAACAAATAATTTATGAGACACTCATAATATGGATGAACCAGAAGAGCATTTTGCAGAGCCAGGACATTATGAAATAAGTTAGATAGCAAAAGGCAAGTAATAAATAAGTCTATTATTTAAAAAAAATCCAAGGAAAATACTACAAACAGAACGAAATATTTGTTTATGATTGCCAGAGAGGGAAGGGTTAGGAGTGGCTGGAAAAATCAGTGATCAGATAATGGACATGCAATAAGTTGAGTGAAAGAAAAGGCTGTATAAAAGGAGTAGTTAGCATGATATCACTTGAGAAAAGGAAAATAGAGAAATTCACAAGAATGATAAAAAAACTATAGATCATTACAAATACAGCTCTAGGCTAAAAGTGTTACAAAAAAACTACAGTTGATATGGTATCTAAATAAAGTATGTATCAAATTATATTTTGAGTAATAAGCTTAAAAAGTAGATGCAACTCATTATTCTGTTGCTTAGCTCAAAAAAACCTAATTTATATCTTTACTTTTCTTCTTAACAACTTCATCTACTATATCATGAAAATATTTAAAATAATATTCAGGTTTCAATCAGTTCCCATCGTCACTTTCACTATCACCTTGGTTCAACCTATAATCATCTCTCAACAGGATTAATGCAAAAGTCTGTCTGGTCTCCCTGGTTCTACACCTGTCTTCTTCCTACAATCCATTCCCAACACAGTGATGCTCCAGTTCTTCAAAAAGCCTCAGAAAACACCACTACTCCATTCAAAACCCTGCAGTTTTTGAAATTGCTGCCCCTGAGTGCTGCATACTATTCCATTGTGTGAATGTACCACAATTTCTCAATCAAGTCATTTGCTGATGGACATTTGGACTGTTTCCATGTTCTAACAATTGTGAATAATGCTGCTTTGAACACAGATGTACAAATCTCCATTGGTGTCTCAGATGTAATTTCCTCAGGGTATATTACTAGCAGTGGAAGAGTGGGGTCATATGGACTAGAGAGCATTATGCTAAGTGAACTAACTCAGTCTCATAAGGACAATTACTGCCTAAGACCATTATAGTAAAAATTTAAGGATAACTAGTAAGATGTGCATGAAAGCCCAAGAGGGGAAGGGAAGGGAGGTACGGGGCTGAGAATGGGAAGGGGAGAAATTACGAAGTCACAGAGTTTGGTGGGTGGAAGGAGGGGGTGAAGGAATTAGGAAGGATCCAGTGGAGACCTGAATAGATGGGGTAGTGGTGGGTATATCAAAGATGATTAATTTTATAAAACACAATGTATGGGATTGACTGTATGAAACACAATGTGAATGAATGAATGTGTGAAACATAATGTATACAAATTTTGGATGTAACCCAATCTAAAATAAATTTTTTTAAAAATCCCAAACAACAAAAAAAATTGCACAACCCTGCAATGGCTCTCCATATCCGCAAAGTGAGGCCCAATTCATTACTCTGGTCTGCACTTTGTGGCTTTTTGTGAGCAGGGTGACTTTCCTACTTTTCTTCTTTTCATTCACTCCACTCTTGCTACTCTGGCCTCCTTACTGTTGCTCAAATCTTTCAGGCATGAGTAAGCTAGCTTGATGTCCTCTGAATTGGTGTTGCCTCTTCCTGGAATATAAACATCTCCACGACAACTCTGTACCCCATCTTCATTGAGATGGTGAGGTCTGCTCTGATTATTCAATATTCACTGACAACTACAACCTTCTCTCCCTCCACCAATCTTCCTTGTCTTTTGCTCTTTTCATAACTACTTATTATGTTCTAAATAAGGACATGAGTGTGTTTATTGTGTACTGTTTACCTCTGTGAGAGTAAGGACCATCTGAATGGAAATATTCATCCATTTTGTAAAATGACCAAATTTATATTTACATCATGGTTAAATAAGATCAACTAGTACAATACAGATATACAACAATTAACATCAGCAAATCAATTCCTTTTTTTAAAAAAATATATGCTGTTACCTTAGTAGCACACCTTTATGAACAGTAATCTCAATTTTAAAGTAACTTACAAGATCTGCTTAGATTTATCAGACATATGACAAAGACCAATGTATCCATAGACACTTGGCAGTTGTGGCATAAGGATATGAGAACCAAGACGTAAAACTCTCCAAGTCTCTCAAAGAAAGCAAGCGTTTCTTGCTTTGTCCTAAATAACCTTAAAACAGATGGCAACTGCTAAATACTCAGTCTGCTGCTATGGAAACCACTATCACAGCAGTCCATTCTAAGTCACATCTATAGGATAAATGTTTATCTTACCATTATTTCAATCAGCAACTGCTGATTTCTACTAGAAGTCCTACTAGAAGGTGCAGCACTATATATACACTAGCTAGTTAGAAAACAGGCAGAACCCAGCTGATAAAGAGTATATCACCTTAAAACAGCTAAAACTCAGCAACATACACAGGATGTTTTTTACGTAATTTGCCACATTCTCTTACTTGCAAGTTCCACTTCTATTGTATATAAACTCATGTTTCTTACCTTAATATTGCATGCCTGCTCCATCAATCTTCTTGCATTTTCCTCTGCCCTGTATCTCTTAGGAAGCTGAACTCTGAAGAACTTCAAAGCACCTTCAAAATCAGCTTGCAGAAGATCCTCCTTTGAGGTCTGTAAAATAATCACCCAGAATCATTGCATTTCAGTTTACACTAAGGGCAAATATATTGCAGTAAGAATTTCCATTGTTATCCTGAACGTATTTTTATAGTAAGATTTAGGTTAGCTCCAAACATGTTCTTTTTGGGGTCAGGGGGAATAATTCTAACCTCTTCACTATATAAGCTGAAAGAAATAAATATAAGTTAGTTTTAGTTAAAGCAAATCTATAAGACTACATTAACAAATGAACACATTTAACTTATGTAAACTGAAAATGAGAATGATAGATTCTGTCAAAGCTTACCGAGTTGTAGCTTTGAGAAAACAAAAAGGGTAAGTGAGGAAATAGTTGAATTCAGGGCTTATTATATGGGCACTATTAGAAAGCTAGCTGAAGACACAGACCATACAATCAAAGAGCATCAGAGTTATATAATAAACAGCAAATGACATAATGGCTAACAGCAGCAGTAGTACAGGTGAGGAAAAGAAGAAATCTAAGCTGTACCTAATGAAAGCTTTGAAATAGTAAATGACATAGCTACATAACTACGGAGCTAATGCAAAGTACTGTGTGCACAACACACTACCTCAAAAAAATTATGACCTTTTGGAAATAAGTATATTGTTACATAGAAAAAAGAGTGAAAGGAAATAATATAATATAAATGTATCTCTTGATAGCAAGATCATGGGTTTTGTTTTCTGCTTATATTTTGCAATATTGTATGTTCTGTAGTAAATTTTTTGAGACTGTAAGACAAAAGGTATTTTAATTAAAATTACTCCATAAAGGCTTTAAAAGGTATTATAGAGTTGAATAGAATGAGTACACAGAAAGAAGTAAAAATGCAGTTGTTTAGATGGTAACTGCCAAAACTTTCAGTAATAATAATAAAACTATAAACACACAGTCATTTAAAAAGCATTATTTTAAGCCATTGAATTTTGAACTTAAAATTAGTTCAAATGGAACATTTTTATATATGTATTTTACCATGACAAAAGTATCTTTTCAAGTGTTATTTTATTGAAATTCAAATGTAAAATTAATTCACTTTGAAAATGGCACTTTGGAAAGGGTATAAGAAAATTAGAGAAACTTCTAATCACAAGAAGACCTGACTTCCTGTCATCACCACTCTGATGATCATCTCTCCATCATCAACATCACCACCATCCCCTCATCACCTCTTAACAGGGCCATCCCTCGACTCATTTTCTGTTTTTGCCTCCCACAATCCAATCTCCAGATGATACTCTGGGGAATGGCTCAGATTACACAGCTATTCTGTTTCACTGTACCCGTTACCCACTTCCAGGAGGTTGATTCTGACTCACAGCAATCTTCTAGGACAGATTAGAACTGTCCCAGAGGGTTTTCAAGACTATAATCTTCACAGAAAGAGATTCCCACATTCTCCTTCTATAGAGCAGATGGTGGGTTCAAACTGCTGACCTTTTGGTTAACAGCCAAGTACTTAACTACTATGTCAATCAAGTGTCCTTATTCCACTGTATTCAGAACAAAATCCAAAACCTTTACCATTGCCTAAATTGACTTACATGATTTGGGGACCTGGCATCCCCTCCATTGTTACTTTTTTAAAAAAAATTATATTTGTTTGCATACAAAATTTGTATAGATTGTGTCTCATACAACCATTCCTATAAATTGGGTTTTATAATATTAATCACCATTGAGCTATGCTCACTATTACCCCACCTTTTCAGGTTCCTACTGGATCTTTCCCA
The DNA here is from genome assembly GCF_000299155.1 of Elephantulus edwardii. Classification (NCBI taxonomy): domain Eukaryota; kingdom Metazoa; phylum Chordata; class Mammalia; order Macroscelidea; family Macroscelididae; genus Elephantulus; species Elephantulus edwardii. Next base: position 1,208,180 of record NW_006399811.1, on the reverse strand, counting down.
TTTCCTTTATATCTCTTTTTTTCAAACTTCCTCTTGAACCTCCCAAACTCCAGGCATAGCAGACTTCTGTGTTTCAAACACATCAGATTCATTCCTATCTGAAGGCTTTTTTTGTATGTAATACTGCTCTTTCTGCCTGGAATATTTTCCTTGAGTTTGACTTTCTTCATGAGATAGTAAATGTTTTGTGATCTAAGTTTTAGCTGAAATATAAGAGGTGAGTGAGACTTTCTAACTTTGAGCATTTAACAGCTTTCCACCCTCCTTACTGTCTACATAGTTACATTTAGTTTTACATCTGTCCTCTTCCATTCACTCAGAAAAGCAAGGCTTTAGAATCTTTTTGCTTCTTTATCCACAGTGACAAAAACAATGCCTTGCAGACTGTTATTACTGTTAACGTTATTGGGTCAGAACCAACTCACAGCTAACCCTCAGAGTGTTTTCAGAGGCTGGAATTCACACTGGAGGAGACTGTCTGCCCATCCTTCTCCTGCAGATCAGAGGGTGGATTCAAACTACTTGCCTTTGAGTTGGCAATGCAACTCCTGACCCACCAGGTCACCAGAGTTCCTCCTTGGCAGATAGTAGGGACTCAATAAAAAAGTATTATCTATTAATGAGAGTAATCTATTTCTTATGTCTTTTGATATACATAAAAACAAGACTTTGATTCACATACTAGGTAGCTTCACAAGACTCTAGGCCACTATAGTTTTAGGTCTACAAAAGGATAATTTACATTAACAGAGTTAAGCTAATGTTAGTAATGAAAATAAACAAACACAAACGTCAGTGCATTTAAAATTTATTTACATTCCCTCTCCCCACCCACAGATCCTTGGAAACGTGCCATGCAGTTAACAAAGGTCAGTGATAGAAACTGAAACATGACAGCAGGAAGGAGTGGACAGAAGTACTATGACAGAATGGTATCAACTCACCTCAACTAAGTTAAGAAAAGGCAGTTACTGGTAACAACTTCAGCCCGAAAAAGGGCCTCTCAAACTAAGGCATCTACTGCTGAATTATTGGGAAAGCACAGGTCTACCAGTTATACCAGATATACCACATCCCTAGCCTTCCTTTTAAACTTGTAATACCAGTTTTGGTGATTAGCTTTTTGGTAATCATGGAAAAATTTAAGACAAGCTGGTTATGGAGTTTTCAGAGTCAGGTGAGCCCTTTCCTCACAACTCTGAGGGTCCCTTTATATATTCAGGGTGACCAACCACCAGAAATGGATGCCGCAAATTGAGGACAGTCTCTCGCCTACAGGCATTAGCGTGTTTGCCCAATTTTCAATGCTGCTCAAGATCTCATTTCAAACTCCACCTTTGACTGCGTACAGAGTAGAAAGATTAGGATCAAGGAAAGGGAATCACACACCTTCTGACATTTTACCTCCAGCCAGTAATGGCCTCCTAGGCAAAGCTGGAGTCTGAAGAAACTTATTATTGGAGGGTGATGTAGATGGTTTGCATTTGGCTGCTGAATGACAGGTTGATGCTCTAAACCCACCAAGAGACTTCTTGGCAGAAAGGCCTGATGACCTACTCTCTATAAATCCATGGGCTTGAAACCCTGTAGGAGACAGTTCTTCTCATGGGGTCGCTGGGGGAAGGCACAACTTGCTAGCTAGTGCCCAGGTGGCACAGTGCATGTGTCAGGTTGCTAAGCAAAAGGTTAACAGTTCTAACTGACCTCCCTTCACTAAGGAAAGAGGGGGAGTCTCCTCTCATACATATTATACTCTTGGAAACACACTGATAGTCACTATGAGTCAGAATGAGTTAGACATTAGTAGGCGGAATGTGAGATATCAATGCTGATATCAGCTGGATCCTGTCAGCTAAATGATAAAAAAAATGTTCACTTGTGTTTTATTGACTGTGTAAGACATTTGACTATGTGGATCATAATAAATTATGGATCATGTTGAAAAGATAGGAAACTCAAAACATTTAATCATGCTCATCGAAAAAATACAGAGATCAAGAAGCAGTAATTTGAACAGAACGAGGGGATATGGCATGGTTTCAAATCAGGACCTTGTGCACCAAGACTTCTCTATACACCTTCAATCTGTATGCTAAGCAAATAATGAAAAAAATTAGACTATAGAAAGAAGACTGTAGCATCAAGATTGGATGAAGATCATCAACAACATAGGGTATGCAGACGATACAATTCTGAAATTAAAAGTATGTGAAGTACTTATTAAAGAAGATCAAAGATGACAGCCTTCAAAAATCATTACACTTCAACATCAAGAAAACAAGAATCTTCACAACTGGTGCAACAGGCAACATCATGATAGGTGGAGAAAAGACTGAGATAGTTAACAAGTACATTTTACTTGGATCCATAATTAAAACTCAAAGTAGGAGCAGTAAACAAATCAAAAGATGTGCTGCATTGGAAAAATCTGTTCTCAAGAATCTTTTTAAAATACTAAATACCAAAGATGTCAGTTTAAAAGTCAAGGTCTGTCTACCTAATCATCGTATTTTCAACTGCTTCACATACATGTGAAAGTTGGACAATGAGTAAAGAAAATCAGAAAAGAAGTGATGCTTTTGAACAGCGGTGTTCGCAAAGGGTACATGGACCACCCAAAGAACAAACAAATCAGTCTTGAAAGAAGTGAAATCAGAATGCTCTTAGAGTCAAGGATGGTGAAACTTCATCTCACATACTTCAGGGATGCTGCTAGAAGGCGCCAGTCCTTACAAGAAGATATCATGGGAAGTAGGAAATAAAAGAATTAATGGAAGACAAAAGACTCTCAATGAGATGGGTTAACACAGTGACTGCAACAATGGGCTCAAACGTGGCAGAGATTATGAGAATGGCACAGGATAGGGAAAGGTTTTGTTCTGTTCTTCACAAAGTCATTGTGAATCATAGTCAACTTAGTGATATCAACATGATAACAACATGAGTCAGAATTTATGAGATAGCATGGAATTTTCTACCTGTGAGCAGCTGCTATTCACCTCAAATTGAGTTCTCTGTACCCTACAACCAGAGCACTCTGGGGCTGTTCTTTCCAAGATGCCACCAGTGCTGATGATGTTCCTGAAAGCATGGCTTTCACAATTCTGGTTAGTTAGAGAGAAGTTCTGACAATCATGGATCAAGGAACCCAGGGATAGCTAGTAAAAAAGGTGCAGATACTGTATATTATTCAATTCTCTAGCCTCAGAAATAAGAAAATATATGCCACATAAATAGTTCTGAAATAAAGTTTAAAAAAATGGAATAATCTTCTGTAATTCTAAATTTATAATGCTAATTCTAAATTTTAATTCTACTGTAATTCTAAATCTGATTAATTCCTGGTATATATGTCTCTACAACGAAAATAGAAATAACCTTAAGTATTTAAAAAATGCAATTAGTTTAAGGCATATGGATATATTTTGTAATTTCCAAAACAAATATAAAAGATATTTTAAAAGTTGTCACTGTGTAGCTCAAACATGCTCAGATGTGGGCATTTTTTTTCTCTTTAAAGACTAAAGTCTGCTCCAAATAATGGTATTTTCAATTGCTTCTTAAGTATCTGAATGTCTGGCAATTGGAGAAGAGTACTGCATGTCCCATGACTACCAAAAGAACAAACAAATCTGTCATAGAGAAAGTGCAACCAGAGTGCTCCTTAGAGCTGGGGATGGTGAAACTGTCATTGGGCATATTGTCAGGAGAAATGTAGAGAGTCATTTAAAGACATGAATACCCTCAACTAGGAACAATGACTGCAAAAATGGGCAGATTTTGAGGATGGCACAGAACAATGCAAGGTTCAAATCTACTGTTCACAGTGTTGCTGTGAGTCATATTCAATTTAGCAGTACCTAACAACAAAAATATCTTTTTTTCTCATTGACATTTTTAATTTCATAAAGCAGTCTAAAACTATAAGAACTTATATTCTTCTCCCTGCCCACACAAAACTGTTGTTGTTACAAACCATTGGTCATAGCTGACCCTCCAGCAGGTTTTCAGAAGAAAAAAAAATCATAGGGAGGAGACTGCTCATCTTTTGAACTGCCTGCCTTTGGGGCTGGAGGCATTACTCCTTACCGAATTGGCCATGCACGTATCAGTGATGGTGAGGATAGGAACAGGAGAGGGTAAGGCTCAAATTTGTTGTTTATAGGGTTGTTATGAGTCCCAGTTGGCCAAACAGAACCTAACAACAACAACAATGTATTCTTCTCAGAGACTATAAGTAAGTAGGATTCATTGTGAATGAAAAACAAAATATACCAGTAAACAAAAGTCACATAAGCAAAAATCATGCTTACCAGTCAGTGTCCTAGGGAAAAAACCCCTACATTTCTACTTTCTTTCTGACGAGTAAGTACCTTTAATTTTCTATCTTCAAGAGCTTCCATAATCATGAAGTATCACCTCAAATGTCTTGGTAATGATAGAAGCAGATCTAATGTTAGGCTTATCAGGCTAACTCTCCATTTTCTGGCAACCCTATCTGAGACTTTTCTCTCTATAATCAGAGGATATAGATACTTGTCTGTCTCATTAAGAATTTATCAAACTTTAAAGAAAATAAAGTTTTATCATTATGTGTGTGTGTGTGTGTGTATTTTTTTTACTATGAAAGTAATACTTACTGGACCCACAAAGAAAAGGATTTTTAAACAAGTCTAACAGACTTGACGTATTTGTTTTTATACATTTTTATTTTATATTGGTTTGCATACAAAGTTCGTATACAATGTGTTTTACACTATCCTTCATTTGCATTATGTTTCTAACAATCATTCTCATCTATAGTATTTTATAAAATTAATCACTGTTGAATTATGCCTATCATCACCCCATTTCTCTAGATGCTGCCGGATCACTTCCATTTCCTTTACCCTCCTCCCTCCACCCATCAAATTATGCAACCATATGATTGCCCCCATGCTGATCCTCACCTCTTTGCTCCTAAGCCTTTCCCCCCTTGGATCCCCATTTTTGAGACATAACATATGTTTAAATAAGTCTAATACAACCATCCTGAGAAAATACAATTAATTTTATTACTTTTTATTCTTTTTTTGCTATTCTTACACACATATCTCTCACATGCATTTAAGAAAATTTTAATCACTCTGGAGACATAGATACAACCGTGTTTTTATTAAATATACATGCTTCAGAAATATTAAGTATTAATATAGCATCATTAAAAAATATAGCATCATTTGTCCAAAAATATAATATTAATTCTATGTGAGTTTGTGATACTTTCTATGAAATGGAAACATGGCTTCAAGTGTGGCTACATGACCAGTTCTCACACATACTAACTAGCAATGAGAAGGCTTTAGGAATGATAATTTAATTAGTGGTTGTAATTAGGATTACCTTTGTATGAATACTTATACATGACCTTGTTATGTTAAGAATGATGCTTTCAAAATACACCCCCTTAAAGGCATGCTAACATTTTAAGACCCAAACCAACTCCTGAAATGAGGTCTGTTGGCTTCTAGACTATTGTCATCCATCAGTGCTCACTGCCCAGAAATTTACTAGGTCAGAGGAATAATTAGAGCTGGAAAGGCTAGTCTTCAACTGGGAAATGAATATATATTGTCTTCAGAACCATAGTGAGGGAGTAATAAAATAGCAAAAATGCAACTGCTTTTCACAATTTTAGTTCTTGAAGAATGCTAAATTAATTAATATATCAGAATTGTGGAACTGTCAACAAAGAGGGGACTACTTTCCTTGTTAAAATATAAAATAACTCTGAATGTAAGAAAGCTAGACATTGTAAAAAAAGAAATGGCTTGTATAAATATTGACATATTATATTAGGTATTAGCAAAAGGAGATGGATTGGCATGGGATATTTTTAATCCCATTATCATATGATCTATTATGCTGGAGAAGAAAAGGTGAGAAAAAACGGGCTCACTTTCAGAGTTATAAAGGCCATTTCTAGATCCATTCTGAAATACAATATTGTAGGTGACAGGATAATATCCATATGCATATAAGGAAAACCTGATAATACCACTATCATTCAAATTTATGCACCTACAACCAGAGCCAAAGAGGAGAAAATAGATGACTTCTATCAACTGTAGTAGTCAGAAATGGATCGAACATGTAATCAAGATGCATTAATAATAATGGGTGACTGGAATGCAAAAGATGGGAACCAGGAAGAAAGATTAGTAGCTGGAAAATAGGGACTTGGTGACAGAAATGGGGCTGGGGATAGAATGATAGAATTCTGTACAATGATTTTTTCATAGCAAATATTTTTTATAAGAAACATAAACTCAGGCTATACACATGGATTTCACCTGATATGATGCACAGGAATCGGGTATTACATCTGTGGAAGGAATCACTGGAGAAGTTCAGCATCAGCAGTGAAAACTAGGCCAGGTGCTGATTATGGAATAGACCATCTAACTGCTCACATACTAGTTCAAATTAAAGCTAAAGAAGGTTAAATCATATCAACAAGAATAAAAATTTGACCTTGAGTCTATAGCCCATGAATTTAAAAATGAACTCAGGAATAGGTTTGAGGCCTTAACCACTAATGAATGAAGACCAGATGGGCTGTGGGAAGATATCAAGAATATTATTGTTCATGAAGAATGTAAAAAGTCACTACAAAGAAGGAAGAAGAAGATAAGACCAAAACAGATGTCAGAGTGACTTTAAATGTTACACTAGAGCACCGAGAAGCCAAAGAAAGGGGAAGAAATCAAGAAGTTAAGGAGTTGAAAAGAAGAGCTCAAAGGAGAGCTCAGGAAGACAAGGCAAAATATTATATGATTAAATGTGCAAGGAGCAGGAGTCGGAAAATCAAAATGATCAAACTCACTCAGCATTTCTTAAGCTGAAGGAACTACTGAACAAATTCAAGCCATGAGTTGCAATGCTTAAGGATGCCTTGGGCAGAATACGAAATAATTCATGAAGCATTAAAAGAAGATGGAAGGAATATACAGTCATTGTACCAAAAAGAATTGGCTGACACAGAAGAATTTCAAGAAACAACATATGAGCAAGAGGCAATGGTGATGAAGGAGGAATTTCAGGCTTCTGTGAAGGAGTGGGCAAAAAATAAAGTCCCAGGAATTGATGGAATACCAATTGACATATTTCAGTAAACAGATGCTGCCCTGTATGTACTCACAAAGTTGTGCCAAGAAGTCTGAAGGACAACTATCTGGCCAACTGACTGGAAGAGATCCATATTTGTTCCAATTTCAAAGGAAGGTGACCTGACAGAGTGTGGAAATTATCAAACAATATCACTAATATCACACAGTAGCAAAATCCTGCTGAAGATTACCCAGAGATGACTGGAACAGTACACTGACAGAGAATTATCAGAAATACAAGCTGGGTTTAGAAGATGTTGTGGCACTAGAGACATTACTGCCAACGTCAGATGGATCTTGGCAGAAAGCAGAGAGTACCAGAAGAATATCTGTGTTTCATTGACTATTCAAAAGCATTTGACTATGTGGACAACAACAAATTGTGGCTAACCTTGAGGAAAACGCAAATACCAGAACACTTGATTGTGCTTATGCAAAACCTATACTTGGACCAAGAAGCAGTCCTCAGAACAGATCAGGGAAACACTACATGGTTCAAAGTCAGGAAAGAAGTGTATCAGGGATGCATCCTGTCCTTTTCAATCTGTATGTAGAACAGATCATCAGGAAGCAGGGTTTTATGAAGAGGAGTGTGGCATCAAAATTGAAGGAAGACTCATCAACAACCTACAATATGCAGGTGACACAACCTGGCTTGCTGAAACTGAGGAGGACCTGAAGCTCTTGCTGCAGAAGGTCAAGGACTGTGATCTTCAATATGGACTGAAGTGCAACATCAAAGAAGACAAAAATTCTCACCACTGGGCCAATTGGCAGCACCATGATAGATGAAGAAGAGATTGAGGTTGTTAGCAATTATAGCTTTCTTGGCTTCACAATCAACAGTCTTAACACCAGCAGTCAGGAAATCAAAAGACGAATTGCACTGGGAAAATCTGCTGTCATGAATCCCTCCAGAGTGCTAAAAAGCAATGATGTCAGTTTAGGAACAAAGGTGTGCCTAATTTTCTCAATTACTTATTATGCTTCAGAAAGTTGGACTAAGGATGACAGAAGAAGAACAGATGCCTTCAAGTTGTGGTGCTGGAGAAGAGTCTTGAACATACCATAGACTGCCAAGAAAATAAATAGGTCTGTCTTAGAGAGGGTGAAACCAAGTCTCTCCTTGGAGGCTAGGATTTTGAGCTCCATCTCACATATCTTGGGCACATGGTCAGGAAAAGACTGGTCCTTGGAGAAGGACATCATGCTTGGAAGGGTGGAGGGACAGGACTACTAACTTTTAACTCCCTGAACTTTCTTCCAAATACTTTTATTCATTTATGTTTCTTGTCCTACAAATCCTCTTAAACGATCATATGAAAATGTTTACTAATTACATCTTCAAGTGTAGTACAAATTTGTCTTCATTTTACTACACATGACACTAGTAATTATTACTTAGACAGTTAAAGACATTTGAGCAACTCCTACTTCTACTTCCTTTAAAATAGGTAAGAATAAACATCCAAAGGGAAAAAGGTAAGCAGGGCATGAATGTAAGTATCCCCTGTACCCAGAGGCCTAGTAAATGAATTAAGAAATTGCTTGGCATACAGCAAAACACTAACACAAATTTTCCCCATGAATTTATTAAAACTCTATGTGTATCTCTGTGTAGATGTGTCCTATCTCCATACCTTTTCAACCTGTATGCAGAGCAGATTATCTGAGAGGCTGGGCTCTATGAGGAGAAGCGTGGCGTTAGGATTGGTGGAAGACCTATCAACAATCTGCGTTATGCAGATGACACAACCCTGCTCGCTGAAACTGAGGAAGACCTCATGCACTTACTGCAGAGGGTCAAGGACTGCAGCCTTCAGTATGGACTGAGGCTCAATGTCAAGAAGACAAAGATCCTCACCACTGGACCAATCGGTAGCATCTGAATGGATGGTGAAGAGATTGAGATTGTTCACAGCTTCAGTTTGCTCGGCTCCACTCCACGGTCAACACTTTTGGCACCAGCAGCCAGGAAATCAAAAAACGTATTGCGATGGGAAAGTCTGCGGTTAGGGACCTCTCTAAAGTACTCAAGAGCAACGGTGTCTCTCTGGAGAGTAAGGTCCACATGATACAGGCCATGGTCTTTGCAATCACTTGTTATGCATCAGAGAGTTGGACAATGACTAGGGAGGATAGAAGGAGAATTGATGCCTTTGAGCTGTGGTACTGGAGAAGAGTATTGAATGTTCCATGGACTGCCAAGAAAACAAACAGATTCATCCTAGAGAGGCTTAAACCAGGCTACTCCTTGGAGGCAAGGATTCTGGGGCTTCATCTGACATACTTTGGACATGTTGTAAGGAGAGACAGGTCCTTGGAAAGGGACATCATGCTTGGTAGGGTAGAGGGACAGTACAGGAGGAGAAGACCCTCTATGAGGTGGACTGATTCAGTTACTGGGGTAATCGGGATGGGTGTGTCAGAGGCAATGTGATTGGCACAGGATAGAGCAGGGTTTAGGGCTGTTGTACATAGGGTCGCTATGAGTCGCAAATGACTTGACAGCACATAACAACAACAAAGGCATGTGTAGAAGTGGTATCCACTTCCATAATAGCTTGCCTCCAGAAACCCTATGAACCTGGAAAAAGGATGAAAAGTATACAAGTGCTCAGGTCTTTCATTCATAGGGTAAATAGTCGCCACTTAACAACAACAACAACCTGTGAATAATGCTGCTATTAACACTGGTGTACAATTTTCCATTTAAGCCTCATTTCTCATTGTCTTGGGGTATATTCTAAGCAATGGAATAGCTGGGTGGTATGGAATTTCTACATTCAGCTTTTTGGGGAAGCGCCAAACTGCCTTTCAGAGTGGTGGTACCATTGTACAATTCCACAAACAATGCAAAAGAGTTACAATCTCACCAACAGCCCAGATGTTAAACCACAAACGAATGGGTTGAGAAACTGTGGTATATTCATACAATGGAATACTATGCAGCACGTAGGAGCAACCATTTTGTAAATTACTACCTAACTTAGGAGAGACTGGAGGGCATTACACTGAGTGAACTAACTCAGTTCCACAAGGACAAATACATTATTTTAGAATTAGTATGAGGATGGGAGGGGGTGAAGGGGGAAATAGACAGTAAGGATGGGGAATTAGGGTGTTAATCATAGGGAATTAGGGTGTTAATCATAGGCTGCACAATTTGAGGGTGGGTGTGGTGAAGGAAATGGGAAGGATCTTTTGTGAAAAACAATGTACTTAAACTTTGTAAATAAATCAGCTGTTCTTTTTGTTGATTGCCATCAAGTTGAATGTGACTCTTAGTGACTCTATGAACAAAAGACCTAATGCTTTCAAAAACTATCATCATTTCTCCAAGTTCATAGTGTTTTCAGAGGCATATGGCTTAGAAAGTGGATGCCACTCTTGCTTCCAAACCTGTTTTACAACTGGGAGCTCCCAATCACTGTCCATATTGGGAAACCATTCTGGTATTTGGTACCCCAATGGTACAAAGTTCAGCATCATAGCAACCCAGGTTACTTTATACTGCACATTGACAAAGAGTGATGTAAAAAGTGAAAGAGTGTTTCTCCAGATATACAGCACTTGTTTCATTTAGCAGTGGTTAAGTGTCGTCAAGTCAAATATGACTGAGAGTAAGTTTTACACAAAAGATCTGAACTCTGTTTCATAACTAACATCATATCTTTACAGAACTCTGTTCTTTAACTACTATCATTTCTGTGCATTTATAGAGTTTAGAGAGTTTTTAGAGTAAAATAAAAAACTAACCCCCCCCAAAAACCCCAAAACTCTGTGTGAAGCATCTTTAGTATTGCAAAGTTACAGTTTCTAAAATGTAAAGCAAGAAATGGATGCATCTTGGCTTATTTTGATGTAGACTCTGTTTTACAGATTTGGGGCAACTTTCATATTTTGAATTTAATTTACTTTCAGAGCTATAATCTTTTTTTCCCAATATAATCTTTGTGCCATTTACAAGAGAGCTAAAAAACGGAAAATATATTCTCACTTCTCTCATCCCTGATTAAAATTAATATTCTAAGAAAGTTCACAAACTAACAACAACAAAAATCTAGAATGAAATTTGATAATTTAAAAAAATAGATCAAAATGAAATATGAAGGGAAATAAAATCTTTGCATGCTGTAACACAGATGAGACTTTAAAACATTATGCTCTACCTACCTACCTACCTACCTATCTGTTGTTGTTGTTAGGTGTCATCGAGTCGAGTACAACTCATGGTGACGCTATAAACAATATATCCTATTCTATAATTATCATAATTTATCTATGTTCATAAAGTTTCCAGGGACATGTTATTTAGGAAGTGGATGCCACTCCTGCTTCCAAACCTACCTACCTACCTCTCTCTTTAACTCCTTTTGGCTGGAGTATCTTTTGAATTTCCTGTGGAAAGTACTAAGAATTTCTATATTGAATACAAAGCCAAGACAATTATTAATATAATTATCTGCTAATAACTCTGCATGTCATATTAACAGTCAAACAAAATTTCAATATCTAGAGGAGGATAGGGAGGTTTTTAATATGAGTTGATTAAAAATTTTTCCTCTTTCTTCAAAGTTCACACTTACAGAGAATGTGGACTCCAGCCATGTGCCACTGCTCACGCCAGTTTGAACGTGTTTTTCCCACTGAAAAATTCAGTGCCAGAGTATCACATTTTAAAGTGGTGGGGTTTTTTTTTTTTGTTTGTTTGTTTGTTTGTTTTTAACAGAGATGGAGTAGGTGTAAAAAGTTCCAACATTGGACTGTTGGTTCTGGATACTTCTATTTAAAAATGCTCATTATCCTTGGATAATTAGTCTTTCTTTAAAACTTTCTAATAAGCAGAAGATTCTAGGTTTGATTCTTCTATTATTTAGGGGGAATATGAGAGTGACAAAGAGAATCACACGTTAGTAATTTATCCCTATAATTTTTCTTCTTCCTCTAATTATACTAATATGATTTCTATGTAGTTTAAAAAATTGTGGAAAATATTTCTGAAAATCATATGGAAGCACAGACTTAGAGAAGGGCAATATTACTTAGCTAATGTTACAATTATTTGTGTTGGTTCCTTAGGTATTTTGATTTCACCAAAGAAATCTGGGTTTGGTAATTTTGTACATAGAACTGTTGTCTATATCTTCAGGTAGTATCTTAAATAAAGTATGCAGACTATTAAAGATAAAGTGTTCTTTATATGGTATACTTTTGAAATATAATAAGAAAAAGTTCCAAATGTGCATCTTATATTCAATCTGGTGTCTCTTACAAACAAGAATTTTAGAAGATAGTTTTCTAGAAATGTGATGGTCTTGCTTATTCTGGTCAATAATAAAGAAGGTTCTGATTCCTGAAATACTGACTTGTTAAATCTTAGTAAGTATTTTGAAAGCTGAAACAGGATCCACATCTCACACCATACACAAAATCAACTCAAGGTGGATCAGATACCTGAGAGTAAAGCCCCAAACCAAAAAGTTCATCAGAGACAACCTGGGATCAAGCTTAGATGGCCTAGTTTATGGTATAAAGAGTGCCAAATACAGCAAAACCTGCACAATCAGGAGAGGATAAAATTGATGAATGGGACCTTCTAAAGATTAAATCCCTGTGCCCATCAAAAAGTTTTTCCAAAAGAATGAAAAGAAAACCTACTGACTAGGGGAAAAACATTTGGCAATACCATTTTAGAAAAGGATCTCATATAAAAAGTTTACAGGCTCTTACAGGGCTCCACAAGAAAAAGACTGAAAACACAATTACAAAATGGGCAAAAGACATGGAAAGAATTTTCAGAGAGGGAGATATTTATATGAAGAAATGCTCAAAATCTTTGGCAATAAGAGAGAAGCAAATCAACATCCCAAAGAGATACCATCTCACCCCAGTAGCAATGGCAAAGTTTAACAGAACATCAAGTAACAAATGTTGGAGACAATGTGGCGAGAATAGGAACTCTTATACACAGTTGGTGGGATTGTAAAATGGTACACCATTCTGGAAGGCAATCTGGCACTTGCTCAGAAAGCTGAACACTGAAATCCATATGGCCGAGCAATTCCACTTCTTTGAATGTATCCGGAGAGAATGAGAACTAAGGCACAAATGGAGACTTGCACACCAATGTTCACAACAGCATTATTCACCGTAGCAAAAACATGGAAACAGCCCAAATGCCAACCACAATTGAATGAATTAAGAAATTATGGTATATTTACACAATAGGATACTATGCAGCACACAGGAGCAATGATTCTGTAACTCATTACCTCAGTTTGGAAGGACTGAGCATTATGTTAAGTGAACTAACTCAGTCCCATAAGATCATTATTGTAGAACGTGTTTGAGGATCCAAAGGGGGGCAAGAGGAGGAGCAGAGGGGTGAGGATGGGCCAATCGGGGGCGGGATGGTTAATAATACAGTCATACAATTTGATGGTTGGAGAGAGTGGTGGGTAAAGGAAATGGGAAAAATCCAGTGTGAAAAACAATGAATATGAACTTTGTAAGTAAACTAGTTGTTGTGCACGGTAAAGTTGGAACTGACTCAGCTGACCCTGCAGTAGATTTTCAGAGGCAGTTAACTGCACGGGAGGAGACTGCCCATCTGTCTCCCACAAAGCAGCTGGTGGCCTCGAACCGCGTGCCATCACTAGTATAAAATAAAAATTTTATTCAAAAAAAACTACACACACAAATATTTTGAATTTGTTTATAAAAAATTTGACTGGATTATAAAAAATGTATCTAACATTTAAAAATTCCTGTGATTTTACAAGGATTTTTTCCATTAAATAAGGTAGTTAGACATATGTAAGGCCATCCTCATTTATGTTTAAAATGTGACTGAAAAGGTATCAAGACACTATACTTCTTAAACTTCAGTGTTTGCCTTCCTGACTAGTAAAGGAAAGACGGCAATACTTCATTGTGGCAGAATCCCTCTTAGGATTACCCTGTGCTGATCAATCATTGATCTCATATCATTAGCAATTGTACTGCCTCTGGAACAGATATTAAACTCTGAAAAGTAACTCATTGGATAGCAGATCCCAATCCATAATTATATTGATAATTAAAGGAGTATTTGATATCCCAAAATATGAGCTCCCTGGTCCTACTAATTTTTTTTTTCAAGTATAACACCATCAGAGATTTAAATTATCTCATGGAAATTTCAACATGTGTTTTTCACATGTAATGTAATTACCTAGGTAAATTTAATGTTAGGTTTCCTTCAAAATTCTGAGAGATATCCAATCAGGCAATACAGCTGATTGTATACAGTTCATTGTGGCTAGATTTTGTGAATCCAACTCCCTGTGAATTTTGTTGGTGATTATTTTAAACAAACACGCAAACTGGAGATGTTTTAAATTCATCCCTAAGACAAATTTTAGCTTGAGAGATACTCTTAGGTATTCATTCATGGTTTTCTCAAAAATGCTGAGAATATAAATGCCAATAAGAAGCAATGTTAGGTTCCCATAAAGTTACTGGTGGAAGCCCTTGAGTCACGAAGTTCATACATAAATGCACAAGACTAAAACCTGTTTCTCAATAAGATGCAGAGAATTTGTTATAATGTTGTTTTTCTTAGTATTTCTTAGTGTCAAAGCTCCTGAAAGAAAATGCTTCCCTTTTTTAAAAAGCTCCTTTCCAAGAGAATCATGGATCCTCTGCTTCCCTTTATATTTAAGAATAAACAAAGCAAAATAAAAAGTATTCAAGGCAAGACAAATTCAAGTGAGTACTGATTATCTTACTTGAGTATTAAATACGTATTTGACCTTTTTTTATTACTTTTATAAATGACAAAGAAAAAAAATTCATCAAAATAATCTTCCAGTAATTGCCTGCTAGTCAATACATATAAGTTCATCTTGCAGAGATAAAACAGGCTTTCTTTATGGTGGGATATCTCTTATGTCCATGGCTGCTTAACAAATCTGTCATGATTATATGGGATAGATTATATTTTCAAGCAAATACTTAAGTGGAGATTGAATTAGTCATTGTAGAAAGAAGCATAAATAGAGATGAACGGTACTAGGGAGAAATATGTGGGAGAAAAGAGTTAAATGCAGTCACATAACTGTATTGAGAAAACTAGCATATGAGATAATCATTGTAAGAGAAGTCTCTGAGGGCTTTAAATTCCATTACATAAAATAGGCAAAGCTAAATTATTCCTGTTCAGTTACCAAATAATGGTATAGAACTACTGTAGACCAATTACATTATAGAACAGTTGCTGGGTACAGTTCTCAAACCACTAAAGAGAACCTTGCACCAGTGATTGTGGGTACTGAATTTTAACCCTTGCTAGGAAAAGGAAGGGTGCTTTTCCTCTTGCTACGGAAATCAAATAACAAGCAAGCGAGGCTTCCCATGTTCACAGCAGAGGCCCAGCAGCTTTACAGTGACACACAGTGTGATCATTCCAGGAGAAAAAAAACTACAATTTTCTACCCAAGGATTTTTAAGGATGGGAAAATTCTCTTCTAAAGAAAAACCAAAACACAACACAATGATCAAACTGGCAATCAGAGAGGTTAAAAGCCAACCACAAGTAGTGCAGATAAGGGCAACAATGTTTGTTGTAAAATTTAACCCTTTGGAGACATAAGTAGCTGAATGCCGACATCAAGCACTTGTGTATTTAGCTTCACACCCTGCTCTCCCCCTTCATCCAGTCTAGTCAGCCAGAAACCCATTTTTTCCCTGCTGCCACAGAGCTAATGCCACTAAAGTGACCAGGGCTTCAGAAAAGAGCCATGATCCCTAGCCAATTAAGGAGTGGCATGGGCCAGGCTAGGGAAGAGCCCCATGGCAGTGCCCATTCAGCACTTCCTTCTCAGCAGAGTGGGGGGTAAGGGCAAGAACATAGGATTATCACCAGTTTTTTTCCAGGGATACAAGAGAGTCTAACACAGGGTGGCAGATTCCCTACCAATGAAGTTCAATGAAAAACAGTCTCACCGCCAGAAGCCGAGGCACAAACAGACGATGCCCCATCCCCAGAAGTTCCAACACTCGACACGCATACTCATTCACCAGCTTGCTCCTCTCGTCGTGCATGTCCTGGGACTTTCTGACAGGAGGTGTGAGCTTAGCAGCTGGGGCTGGGCAGGGCACCCCTTCTTCCATGAGCAGTAAGTAGGTATCCAGAATGAGAAAGCTGGATCTGTCCACAATTTTAAGAACTGGGGTGGGAGAGAAGCCAGGCTTAGGTCTCCCAAGGAGGATGCACAAGCCAGTCTGGTCTGTGGTGGGAATCGTCAGCTAATGTCTCCACAAGAAAAACATTTTGGCAGCTAAATTATCCACCGTGCAGAGCCCTCAAAGTAGACTGAGAAAAGGAAAATGAAATCAAATACTGATCTAAATAAAAAAACGGTAAAGGCAATCAAACGCAAGAAAATAGCCAAGAACGATGCAGGAGAGTTCAGATACATGTGTGAAACCAGACAAGCTGCCTAGAAAGGTCTAGCATGTGAGGATGGTGAGCATGTTTGTGCGTGTGTGCCTGCGTGTGTGTGCGTGTTGTGTGAGCGTGAGCAGACAGCAGTAGCAGTAGCCAGGAAGCCAGGGCAGTTGTGAAGCTGCAAGGAGAAAAGGATGAGCTCATTGCAATCCCTGATTCGTGACAAGCAGTGCTGCTGCTGCTGCCTCTCGCTGTGAATCAGTAATGAAGGGGAAGGGAAGGGAGGGGAGGCAAGAGGAGGAGGTAGGTGAATGAGCATGCAGAGTGTGTCTCGGGGGAGAATGCTGTAATAAGAAGCCAATGGCAAGCCATTGGACAGATGCGCTTTCCCCTCCCAGCCCACCTTCAATCAGTGTTAGTCTGACAGCTTATGCTGTTGAACCCTCAACCCACAGACAGATGAACTAGCTTCTCGTAACATGTGATGCTCACAGAAAAATCAGACAGTCTGCCTGTTAAAAGGCTGGCCTTTATTCACACTGGCTTCTAATAAAAAGAACAGATAATAATCAGATCTCAAACTGTAGATTTGAAGCAAGGTGTTACAGTCTTTCTTGGATCACCAAACTCACAGAGGAGAGGTGGTTGGGCAGAATGATGGTGTGTAGACAGAAGAGTAAGGACCGAGCACCCAGGAAATGACAAGCCCACAAGTTGAAATGTTTGTACAATAATGATGATATTTTGCAATGCCAGGATATACAGAACACTGGTCACAAATAAAAAGAAGACAGCCATGTAATATGATAAAACATAAAGATACATACAGCATAGCATTAAATCTATGTAGTTAAGGAATTTTTAACTAAAGATGAGATTCTAAAAAGATGATACATCAATAACTTTCTTATTATATCATTTAAAAAAAATCCCATTGTTGAGTTGATTCCAACTCTGATGTCACCATGCGTTATTGAGCAGAACTAAGCTCTGTTTGGTTTTTTGGCTGTAATCTTTACAGAAGCACACTGCCAGGCCTCTCTTGTATCACACCACAGTGTGGGCTTGAACCTTCAACATTTTGGTTAACTGCCAGTAAAAAAAAAAAAAAAAAGAATCCTCCATCTAGGAACCTCATGGCTGGAACATTTCCAGCATACTTTCATTATACTAATCCGAGAGGCGGGGGGAGACCAAACCCGTTGCAACTAATAGCAACCCTATGGGGCAGAGAGTACCTGTCTCATGAGGTCTCCAAAGCTGCCATGTTTATGGAAGCCGACTGACATATCTTTCTCCCATGAGGTGACTCCTGGATTTGAAATGCTCACCTTTCTGTTAGTAGCCATGCATTTAACTAATACACCACTAGATCTCCTGCATGGATCTTGATAAATAATCAGTAACTAATACAAAAAAATTCTTTCTCTAATCTTTGGAAAACGAATACTTTTTTAGTCATAGTATAACTGAGTACTCTGTGTTTGTTGACAATTGCATAATGATTATTTAAAATTATTTAAAATCTTAATGTGCTTTAATATCCTTGATGTGAATAACTGACTACAACAAAATGAAGCAGAATGATAAGATTAGCTTTAGGGATAGTTTCTTACCCTTATCCGAACAATTAACATTAATACATCTGGATAGATTATATTAATACACATTTAATTCATATAGCATATATGAATTTAATATATATTCAATATCTTGGTTCCATACTTTTGTGGTGTTGATGGTTAAATGTTCTTAGTTGTCATCAAGCAGACTATGACTCATAGTGACTCTATTACCAACAGATAAATATCTAACCAGTTTCTCCATGAAAATTGTGGCCAAGGATAAAGAGTAACAGAGCAAATAAAGTCCGAGACAGTTCCTTCTCCATCTTGTTTCCTATTCTACAGCAATAGTTACAAGTCTTCTGTAAGTAACAGAAATATAGTTATGGATACATTACTGTGACTATGGTTTATAAGGCATACTAATAATGAAATTGAGAACAAAAAGAAAGAAACAAAAAGGGTGGGGGATGCCATTCTCAAAATACTGTTTGTTTCTTTCCCCAATTTCTCAGGAAAATATTTTTTATTGCTTCTGTTTAATTTTTGAAGAATTATTTAGCACAATGTTTTCAGTTCCCTCTGGTGATGTTGTCCCCTAGCAAAGTATGCTGTTAACTCAAAGGCCAAGCAACTCCAGTGGTTTGAGCTCATCAGTGCTCATTTGAATACATTTTAAATGAGACAGATTAGCAGTCTCTCTTCCTTTTAGGATTTACACTTTACACTTTTGGAAACCCAATTGAGGGCCACTGTGAGCCAGCACCAACTTGACAGAAATGAGCTGAGCATATATACATATCTAGCTGCCAAGTCTTCTATTTATTTTAGCATTTTTTTTTAAAAATGGGTTTTTTACAAAGAATTATACAAAAGGATTTAATGCAAAATGACCCTAAGGCATATACTTCAATATCTGAAGAAGTGTATTATGAGTTACTTAGGATGGGGGTAATATGTTCTGGTAGCATAGTGATTAAAATACTTGACTGCAAATTTTAAAATCAGGGGTTCGAAACACCAGCTAGCTACTCTGCAGCTGAAAAATAAGACAACTTGCTTTTGTAAAGATTTACGGCCTTGAAAGTCTCATAGGAAAGTTCTGCTCTGGCTATAGATTCACTGTTGCTGTTGTTGTTATGTGCTGTCGAGTCGCCTGCGACTCATAGTGACCCTATGTACAACAGCCCTAAACTCCGCTCTGTCCTGCGCCAATCGCACTGTCTCTGATACTCCCATCCCAATTATCCCAGTCACTGAATCAATCCACCTCATAGAGGGCCTTCCTCTCCTGCGCCATCCCTCTACCCTCCCAAGCATGATGTCTCTCTCCAAGGACCGGTCTCTCCTCACTACATGTCCGAAGTAAGTTAGACGGAGCCTCAGAATCCTTGCCTCCAAGGAGCCACCCGGTTTAACCCTCTCCAGGACAAATCTATTTGTTTTCCTAGCAGTCCATGGTATTCTCAGTACTCTTCTCCAGCACCACAGCTCAAAGGCATCAGTTCTCCTTCTATCCTCCTTGGTCATTGTCCAACTCTTGGAATTATCAACGTGATAATATTTTTTAAAAAGAGTGGGAGACCCTATGTGGTGAAAATGGTTAACAATGATGTGCATGGCTGTTAACTGAACGGTTGGACATTCAAGTCCTCCAAGAGGCACTTTGGAAAAAAGGCCTGGAAATCTACTTTAAAAACTTGGTCACTGAAAATGCTTTGTAGCGCGCTTCAGCTCTGACACACATAGGGTCATCTATCAGTAGGAGTCAACTCAATTGGTAAAAGGGCAGGGGCGGTTTAGGCTGGGAGTGGTGAAGATTAGTAAGGAAGATATTAGAGATCCTGGGCCATTCAAACCCCAGGAGTATGTGTATGTATCTGCTGCACACATGCAGCTAGCATACTTGGACAACAGCTGCATTTCTAATCTTGTTTACATACTGGGGCTCTGCATTAAAGCTCATTTGTAAAGAGTGTTCTACTGCTGATAAGTGTGCAAAACACTGTTATACAAGAACAAGGCACCACCTGAACCTGGGATCTTTGGCTCATGAACACCATGCTCTACCACTGAGCTACATCTCCAGGCCCTATTTATAGAATTTTAAAATAGATTATTTTTTATAAAAATGATAGGGAAAATGCTGCTGACTGAATCTCAAAGAACAGTAGAGAAGTATGTGTTATTTTCCTCCTAGAAACCAGAAGCAATATATATATATATAAAGATTCTAGTTCATTGAATAAAAATATTTTAAAATTGTGTGGTTTGGCAGCAAATTCCACACCAAAAAAAATTTAGCTACTGAGCATGTAATATATTAAAATATAATATTTCATAAGCAAATCAAGATTACATTCAAAATATCCAAATACTTTCAGAATGCTTTGTGAAAAGCACTAAAAACAAGCAGTCAATGATGTCCGTGTTCCCAACTTCTCTGATACATTTTCCCCTAAATTGATGCATCCTTTCAAAATTTCCAAAATTTTTCAGCACTGGTCCCGACAGCACATTGTCTCTTGACAACAGGCATCAGGAAAAACAATTTCTAGAATATCACTGAGTGAAGGGAGGTGTGGATTCTAGGAATTTCTGATGCCCAAGAGCAGTCCTTCATCTCAGGACAGTATCTTCTACCCTTCATCTACCAGCTCCTGGATTATTTACTTATTGTTGATCACACCCAGTAATAAATCCAAGAACACTTTTGATGAAAAAATTGAATTATACAGTAATATAAGAATGAAAACTAATAACAGAAAAGGATTTTTTATGAGTTTATCATATATGGTATCTCAAATTTCATTTATATTCTCAGAGATTTTTTTTTAAAACTATAATCTTATCCTTAAAGTTCAAGAACAAGTTGATTATAGAAAGTGTGAATAAATCAGCAAGTGAGGAAGAATGGTGGTGGTGGGGGGGAAGTTGCAAAGGGGGCTAGGCAATGGTCTCAAAGCCATGGTCTGAAGCCCAGAAGCCTGGGTCCCTGGGGTGCTGGAGGCAGGTGGAGAGTGGTGCACGCCTAATTAGAGCTCCCACTTGAGAGTCCTCATTCTGAGCCTCTCCACTTTGTCACAGCAGGTGGACACGTTCAAGACATAAATAGATTTCCACTGTACAATGAAAATCATATTTAATTCCTGGAACGGTAATTAAGAACATGGAGTGCAAAGAAACATGCTAGGTTGTCATTTTAGGTGTTACAAAAGGGAAAAAGGGAACCATCTCTACCCTTCAGGGGCTGATAATCACTGAGGTATCCAAACATAAATACAAAGGAGGATGTGACAAACACTTTAAAAGGAGAAGCATACTCAGTGTTTTACAGTCCACTGTGAATGCAGGCAGAAGTGCACTGAAACTGGTAGAATTGTTCAAGACCCAAAAATCATAAAAATCTAATACCAAAAGAGGATTTACATCATCTTTTTTTTGGGGGGGGAGTGTGTGTATGTGTGTGTGTGTGTGTGTGTGTGTGTGTGTGTGTGTGCGTACACCATCAAATCAGATCTGACAGGTACAGGAGGAGATTGTCCCTCTTTCTCCAGTACAGCATCTGGTGGATTCGAACCGTGTACCTCTGGGATTGAAATGGAATTACATCATCTTCTAGTCATATTTACTAGCTGTATGGCATGTGTATAAGTTATTTAACTTTTCTGAACATCCATAAACTGACACTGTTGTTGTTATGTGCCATCGAGTCACCTACAACTCATAGTGACTCTATGTACAGCAGCTCTGAGGCCTGCCTTGTCCTGAGCCAGTCTCACTGACCCCAACACACCTACCCCATTGCCTCAGTTACTGTATCAATCTATCTTATCTGGGGTCTTCCTCTCCTGTGCATCCCTCCGCCCTTTCAAGGACAAGTCCTTCCTGGCCACATGCTCAAAATATGTGAGATGGAGCTTGAAAATCCTAGCCTCCAAGGAGAAACTTGATTTCACCCTCTCCAAGACAGACTTACTTGTTTTCTTGGCAGTCTTGGTATGTTCAAGAGTCTTTTCCAGCATCATAACTCAAAGGCATCTTTTTAAAAAAATTTTTTTAAAGGCATCTTTTTTAAAAAAATGCAAACTTTTTTTAAGGCATCAGTTATTCTTCTTCTTGTCATCCTTAGTCATTGTCCAGCTCTTTGATGCATTGCAAGTAATTGTGAAGACCATGGCCTACATCAGACAAACATTAGTTTCTAGACTGACACAATTGCTTCTCAGTATTCTGGAGAGGTCCCTTGACAGCGGTTTTCCCAGTGCTATCTATCTTTTGATTGCCTGACTGCTGTTGCCAAGAGTGTTTATTGTAAAACCAAGCAAGCTGTAACTGTTAACAACCTCAATCTCTTCCCCATCTATCTTGGTGATGCGAATTGGCCCAGTGGTAAGAATCTTTGTCTTCTTGATGTTGAGAAATGACATTATTATCTACCTAAACAAACTGTTCTCGGATTTTTTAAGTAATGCATATAAAATAATGTCTCATGTTTGTTGTTGTTATGTGCTATCAAATCAATCATGACTAATGTCTAGCATATAATAGATGCTTAATAATTAACAGTTCTCTTCATTCTTTCCTGAGACCATACTGAAGTGGAGAGCAAGCGTAAAATGCATGGTGCCAATATGGTTTAGGGTTCACAAGGACAAAAAGAGAAAACTCAGTCAAACACTAATAAAAGATTCTCCTGTGAAATCTACCTCTTCTGAGGTTCACTCTTAAAGAGTTGGACACATTGATGGTGTATATCCAAAGATCCACACTCTTTTTAACTGCTGTTATGGTTAGCAGTGGTTGAGTTGGCACAGACTCATAGTAACGCAACATGCAACAGAAAGAAATGCTGCTTGATCTTGTTCACAATCTCTACCTTGCCTAAGTCCACTATTGCAGTCATGGTCGTCAATCCATCTCAACTAGCGTCTCCTCTCTTTCACACACATACTCTAGTTTTCCAAGCATGATGTCCTTCTCCATGGTTTGGCCCCTTCTGAAAACATACTCAAAGTATGTGAGATGGAGTCTTACTGTCAGTGCTTCTAAGGGACACTGGCAGCAGTACTTCTTCCAAGATAAGTGTGTTTGTTCCTCTGACAGTCCATCGTGAATCCAATACTCTTTGTCAACACCACAATTCAAAGGCATCAATTTTTCTGTGATTTTTCTTATTCACTGTCCAATTTTCATATGCTTATGAAGCAATTGAAAAATATTGTGGCTCAAGTCAGTCACACCTTAGTCTCCAAAGTGACACTATTGTTGTTTTGCATGATAATGAGGTGCTTTAAGACAGGTTTGTCAAAAGCAAACTGACTGACGTGTTAATTCTACTGATAAAAAGACTGAAGCAAAAGAGAAGTGACTTGCTCACTAATAAAATTTGTTCAAGACAAATTCAGGAAGCCAGGCTGCATAGCAGGGAACCTAGCATTTTCTACACTGACATTTCTTATTTTTCAATTAATGCAGTCTATTTCTAAGAACAAAACACAAAACCAAAAACAACCTAAATGAAACAAAGCAAAACATTTCTAACTCATGGACACTGAGTTGGAACCAACTCATTCATAGCTGACACTGCAGCAGGTTACCAAAAGTTGTGAATGGCGTAGGAGGAGACTGCCCATCTTTCTCCCTCAGAGCTTCTGGTGGATTTGAACTGCCAGAGGGGTACCACTTTTGCATTAGGAGTGCAACTCCCTCCAGACTACACCAAACCCCTCTCTTATTAGGACAACTGTCATTCATTGTTTCATCCCCTGATGGAATTGTTTTGGAGCCTATGTCTCAACCAGGTATATAAAATTCTGAGTAGGGAAAGGGGATCTAAAGCCTATGCTGAGTATAACCCATGATTGTTAAGGCACTTCCACCTGACAGTGACTCTCCACTTGGGGTCCAAGGCTGTAAATCTTTACAGGAGGAGACTTTCATCTGTGGAACAGCTGGGGGATTCAAACCTCTGAAAGTTTGGTTAGCAGCACAACGTAAAATGCACTATGCTCTAAGAGCATATAGACCTTGAGAACAGTTCCTTTTAGACATACTTGTGATAATAAAGTATATCAGATCAGAACACACTCTTTCTTCAGTCTGTAGAGCTATATTCTTGACAGGTCATTCATAATGGCTACGAAGAAGCAGCTTTACTGAAGCCATGTTAGTAACTTAGGCTTGAAAACAGAATGTTATCCTTGTTTTTCATCCTCTTCTTTGGGCAGTATATACAGCTCATATTTACTTTCAGGCATAAGGAGAAGTCACAATCACGTTAGCAAAGGTCATTTAAAAATATATTCAACTGACTAGATTAAAATTATGGCAATTTAGAATCCAGACTCTCCTTTGATCATTTCAAGATAAACTAGCATTTTTCTTTACTTTATATGTATGTGTGTGCCTTGTAAAAATGCTGTACTCATATTGATAAATGTGAATTGTTTCAACCTACTTCCTATTGTCCATCTCAAATTCAGTATTAAATTTGCTATCTCTGGCATCTTCTTGTTAGATAGAATGTAAGATGTAGTTTAACACCTGTCATTGTGAAAAAGAACGTTTTCAGTGGAGAAGTTATATGGGTCAGCCTAGGTATTAGCAAGTGAATTTGTTCCCATAAAATGAATTGTCAAAATGGGGACATTCATATTTTTTTTGAATGGACAAGTCTATGTTCTGAAATACAGCCAGTATAACATTAGACTGTCTAGCCAAAGCATTACATAGATGTGCATGGCATCTCTCTTTCTCTTACACACACTCACAACACATGCATGCATGGGCACACCCACACCCACACATTCTTTTAAACAGATTCAGTAGAATCTCTGTGGGGTTATAGTGGTGCGAGTAGGAGTTTACTGGAGCTAATCTGTCACCTACGAGCTCAGTAAAAGTCTACAAACAGCATTGATACAGTCTATTCTGCATGATGGTAGTAAGAAATGTTGAAGAGTATTTTATGCTTGTTGTACATGTATCTTTTATATAACTCATCTCTCTGTCTGTTCCATATAGGGATTTAAAAGAACTTGGACATAAAAGACTCTTGATAAATATTCAAGAGACTAAAACTTTGCAAAGAATAAAAACGAAGTACTGAGGAGTTTATTTAAATTCATGGAGACCTTATGTTTGGTCAGAGTAAAAGCACAGTAATCTGTATCATTTCCAAAGACTTGTTTTACAAAGTATATAATCTGATCTTTAAGGTACTTCTGGGTGAGTTCAAAACATTAACCCTTTAGTTAGTGGGAAAATATACTAACCTTTCCACTACCAAATTCTTCTCTGTTTATTAGAATGGTAGATCTCCTCCCACTAATAGAATACAGGCTATTGAGAATTTTTAGATTTTTTAGGATTATTATTTTTTTAAAAATATTATTTGGGACACATATGTCCCAATAAACTCTGATAGCAGAATACGTGGAATAAGGAATGGAAAAATATTTACCTCAATATTACCTAATTCTGGATATTGCCCCTTCCCGGTAACACAGAGGAAACAGTAAAGATACTAATGAGACTTATCCTGCTCTACAACACCCAGAGAGCCAAAATTTTATCTTATCACACCTTTACAGTACATCACCTCATACAGTAATCTTTCAGCATAGTAATATGTTGCCAAGTAACTTCTTTTGTTTGGTGTAATTATGAAACTCCTACTATGGACATAAACACACGCTACAAAGAGGAGTTGGGAAGCCTCCTAAAAATCTTGGAGGATAAAAATACAAGAGGTATTTATATGTACTATGGGTTATAAAAGAGTTTAATAATTGTTTTCACTAACTAGGAATCCCCTGTATAATAACTGCTATTATTTACTTGGTTTCTATGAGGGCCAAGAACAATGCTAAGCCTTTAATATGCAATATCCACTTAACTTTAACTATCAATTAGGCCCATTTTACACAGGAGGCTTCATGGGCTTGGAAAAGTGAAGTGACTTGCTCAAGTGCATGCTACCAGTTACTAACTTACCAGCTGGTCAATGCTAACTGGTAAACAGAGCAGGATTATAGTTAATCAGTTCTAACTGGTGAACAAACCAGGATTAAAGTTCATCATTCTAACTGGCAAGGAGAGCAGGTTTGAAATCTTTCATGCTGCAACCATACTTTTTGGATCCATGAGGAGCTCTGATGGTGCACTTGGAAAGGGGTCAACTACAAATTGAGGGGTCATCAGTTCAAACCCAGCAGCCTTTCTGTTGGAGAGAGACAAGACATCTACTCTTTTGTTGTTGTTAATTTATTTATCACACCACTTTTGCAAATGAAACTACTTATCTGTGTCTAATTTATTGATAAAAATGATAACTGACTGTATAACCTTACATTTAAATCAATGTGGTGCCTGAATCACCATTAACCACAATTTCCTCCTGCCTCTAGCAACTACAAATAAACTTCATCCTTTATGAGTTTGCTTTTTCTTATCTTTTTACATAAAATGTGTCCATTCATCCTGGAAAGGGTTAAACCGGGTGGCTCCTTGGAGGCAAAGATTCTAACATACTTTGGACATGTTGTGAGGAGAGACTGGTCCTTGGAGAAGGACATCATGCTTGGGAGGGTGGAGGGACAACGCAGGAGGGGAAGGCCCTCTATGAGGTGGATTGATTCAGTGAGTGGGATAATCAGGATAGGAGTGTCAGAGACAGTGCGATTGGCACAGGACAGAGTAGAGTTTAGGGCCGTTGTACATAGGGTTGCTATGAGTCACGGGCAACTCGACGGCACATAACAACAACATGATTGGTTTGTTTCATTTAATGTATCTTCCAGCTCTATTTATATTATACCAAGTTTCAAGACTTCATTTCTCCTGTTAGCTGAGTAGTATTCTATAGTCTCACATGCTTATTTCTGATGTATGTAAAGTTTCTTCCATAATTTACCCATTTTTAATAATGTTGCAACGAACATTCATGTGCAAGTCCTTTTCTGAGTCTCTACCTTCAAGTCTTCCAGGTATATAACCACAAGTGAAACTGCTAGATCACATTTGAGAATGTCTTAGGGACTGAGTAATACTCCATAACATTGTATAAATGTTCATTATGAGTTACAGCAGACTGGGCAACACCTAACACCAACAGAAAGAAGTGTTCTCTTTTTAA
Source organism: Elephantulus edwardii (assembly GCF_000299155.1). NCBI lineage: Eukaryota > Metazoa > Chordata > Mammalia > Macroscelidea > Macroscelididae > Elephantulus > Elephantulus edwardii. Next base: position 1,180,895 of record NW_006399811.1, on the reverse strand, counting down.
GTTTTGTTGAGGAATTCTCACACTTTAAGGAGTAATTTCCACAATGGCAATGTCATTTTGCATTTTCACTGGCAATGAGTAAGGGTTCCAACTACCTCATATCCTCATCAACATTTGTTATTTTCTGTTTCTGTGTTTGTTTTTTATTTTAACATCCTCTTGTTGGTGGTAGTGATGGTGTGTACTGTTGAGTCAGAACCAACCCACGGCTGAGCCTCCAGTGAATTTTCAGTCAGTAAATAGCACAGGAAGAGACTGTCATCTTTCTCTCATGGAGTGGCTGATGGAGTCAAGCCTTTACGTTGACAGTACAATCCCTTACTACTAAGCCACCAAAGTGTGAAATGATATCTCATTGTGATCTTGATTTGCATCTTTGATGGCTAATGATGCTGAGCATCTTTTAAGTGGCCATGTGAATATCTTCTTTAATGAACTATTTAGTTAAGCCTTTGGCGTATTTGTCCTTAAGTTGTCTGAGTTATATTTATTTATCCATGTTGTGGTTGTTATGTGCTGTCAAGTTGACTGCTACTCAAAGGGACACTATGTACAAAAGTTCTGAAACCTACTCTATTCTGAGCAAGTTTGAATGTCTCCAACACTCCTATCCCCATCATCTAAGTTACTGTGCCAATCCATCTCAACCTGGGTTTTCCTCTCTTGATTGACACTGTTGCTCTTGAGCACTCTGGAGAAGTCCCTGACAGCAGATTTTTCCCAATGCATTTAGTCTTTTGATTTCCTGACTGCTGGTGCCAAAGGTGTGAAACTCAGCTGAAATTGTTAACAATCTCAATCTCTTCTCCATCTATCATGGCGCTACCAACTGGCCCAGTCTGAGAAACTGTTTACTTGATGTTGAGCTTCATTCCATAATGAAGACTAAAGTCCTTGACCTTCTGTAACAAATGCTTCAGGTACTCTTCAGTTTTGGCAAGCAAGTTTGTGTCATCTGCTTAACAGAGGTTGTTGATGAGTCTTCCTCCAATCCTGATGTTACATTCCTCCTCATAAAGTCCAGTCTCCTGAATAATCTGTTCCACATAGAGATTAAAAAGATATGTAGAAAGGATGAATCCTTGACACACATTCTTGATTTTGAGCCATGTAGCATTTCCTTTTGCTGTTTTGATGACTGCTTCCTGGTCCAAGTATAGGTTTCACATAGATACAATCAGGTGTTTTGGACTCCATTCTCCTCAAGGTTAGCCACAATTTGTGTCCAATGCCTTTGTGTAATCAAGGAAACACAGATAGACATTTCCTTTGGTACTCTCTGCTTTAGGCCAAGATCCAGCTGACACTGGCAATGATGACCCATGGTCTGTTCTAAAACCAGCTTGTATTTCTGGTAGTTTTCTGTTGATTTACTGCTCCAGTCATTTTTGAATGATCTTCAGCAGGATTTTGTTTACCTGTGATATTAGTGATGTTGTTTAATAATTTCCACACTCTATCAGATCACCTTTTTTTGGAATGGGAATAAAGACGGATCTCTTCCAGTCAGTTGGCCAGAGAGCTGTCTTCAGATTTCTTGGCACAGCCTGATGAGCACTTCCAGCGCTGCTTTTTTTTTGTTGAAATAATGTCAACTTGTATTCCATCAGTGCCTATAAATATACTTATTACTGTTATTATATTATTGTAGAATGTATATTTTCCAAAGATATTCTCTCAGTTGGGAGCTTATTTTTCCACTTTTTTTATAAAGTCCCCTTTGCTTAAAAAATATATACTTGTAAAAAATAATATATATATGTATTTGTTTTATGAGGTCACATTTATTTTGCATTTGCTCTTAATGCTTTTATTTTATTATGCTAGAAAAGTCCTTATCAAAAGCTAAGCTTATTAGCATTGTTCCACTGCTCAGAATTTTGTGAATTTAGTCTGCATGCTTAGGCTTTTCTTTTTTTCCTTCTCTCTCTTTTAAAATTGGGTTTCATTCAACCATTTATATGCATTTTGTTTTATAACATTAATTACAATGATCAATGTTTTTTATCACGTCTCATCAAATCCTCATTCTACCTTGCCTATCCCTACCCATCCATCCACTAATCTCTGCTCTCCTAGCATTTTTCTTCTTCTTCTTCCCCTTCTCCTCTTCCCTCTCCCCATCTGATCAGTTGTACATGTCCAGTTCCATTTTGTTAATGGCAGTACATACATTGTCTGTTAATCCATTCATTCCAGGTCAATCCTCCCTTCTCCTAATCCTTCACAGTGTTCATTGTCTGTCATTTATATTTCTGCTCTGCACATCCCCACCTCCAGTCAATAATCCTCCTATTTTCATAGTAGAGGTCTTATACAGTAATTGAACTTTTGTGACTAAGCTATTTCAGTTTGTACTTAGGTTTTTAATCCATTTTTATATTGTTTTTATGCATCGTGTAAGACATAAATCTTGTTTCACTAGCTTACATGTGGAAATAAAATTTTTTTCAGTACTATTTAGTGAAGAAACTCTTCTTTACCCAATCAGCTGACCACAGATGTGTGGCTTAACTTTTGGATCTCAATTCTATTTCATTGATCTGTATGACTACTATATACCACTATTGGGTTATTTTTAATAATGTGACTGTATGGTATATTTTAACATAGAAAGTATGCATTTTACTTTATACTTCTCCTTTACATTGCTCTAATTATTTGATGTCTTTTGTTTTTCTATATAAATTTAAGAATTTATTTTTATATTCCTGTCAAGTAGGTTGTAGGGTTTTGACTAGTATTACATTGAATCTATAGATACCTTTGTATAATATTGAAATCTTAGCAATATTAAATCTTATAATCTATGAACATGGAATATTTTTATGTTTTGGACAGGAGTGGTTTATTACTTTCACTATATAAGACCTTCATGTCCTGGCTAGATTTATTCTTACATAATTTATCCTTTTTGATCATATTGTAAAAGGTTTTATTTTCATTATTTTCTTTTAAGATTTATCACTGATGGTGTAGAGAAACCCAAATGATTTTTGACTGTTGACCTTGGAGAGAGACAAGGAGAAGCCTGGTTTCACTCTCTCTAGGACAAACCTGTTTGTTCTCTTAGTGGTCCATGGTATGTCCAATACTCTTTTCCAGCACCACAACTCAAATACATTGTTTTTTCTTCCATCATCCTAATCACTGGTCCAGCTCTCTGATACATAGCAAGCTATTGTGAAAACTATGGCCTGGATTAGGTACACCTTAGTCTCTACATTGACATAATTGCTTCTCAGTACTCTGGAGAGGTTCCTGACAACAGGCTTTCCCAATGTAATTTGTCTTTTTATTTTCTGGCTGTTGGTACCAAAAATTTTGGTTGTGGAGCCAAGCAAGCAGAAGCTCCCCCCCGCCCAAGCTGAAGCTTTTAACAATCTCAACCTCTTCACCACCTATCATGATGCTGTCAATTGGCCCAGTGGTGAGAATCTTTGTTTTCTTGATGTTGAGCTTCAATCCATATTGAAGGCTGCAGTCCTTGACCTCCTGAAAGCAAGGTTGCGTCATCTGCATAATGTAGGTTGTTAATGAGTCTTCCTCCAATCCTGAAGCCATATTCTTCTTCATAAAGCCCATCCTCCCAGATAATCTGTTCTGCACATAGACTGGAAGGTATTGAGATAGGACGCATTCCTGGAGTACATCTTTCCTGATTTTGAACCATGTAGTGTCTCCTTGTTTTGTTCTGAGGACAGTCTCTTGGTTCAAGTATAGGTTTTGCATAAGCACAATCAAGCGTTCTGGGTTTGCAACACTTCTCAGAGTCAGCCACAGTTTGTTGTGATCCTCACAGTTAAATGCCTTTGCACAGTCAATGAAACACAGATATCCCTCTAGTATTCCCTGCTTTTACGTAACATTGGCTATAATATCCCTAGTGCCACAGTCTCTTCTAAAACCAGCCTGCAGAGAACATGTGGCAGTTCCCTGTTGATGTACTGTTCCAGTCAGTTTTAGATCATTTTCAGTAGGATCTTGCTTGTATGTTATATTAATGAAATCATTTGATAATTTTCACACTCTGCCAAGTTACCTTCTTTTGTGATGTGAATAAATATGGACCTCTTTCAGTCAATTGGCCAGGTGGTTACCCTACAGATTTATTGACACAGCGTGGTGAGTGCATCCAGGGTAGCACCTGTTTGTTGAAATATATCAATTTGTATGTCGTCAATTCCGGGAGCCTCGTTTTTTGCAGATTTTAACAGAGCAGCTTGAATTTCCTCCTTCACAAACACAGGCTCTTGATCATATGTTGTTTCATGAAATTCTTCTGTGTCAGTCATTTATTTTTGGTACAGTGACGGAGACATTCAACATTCTGCCCACAGCATCCTTAAGTATTGTAACTCAAGGCCTGAAATTGTTATTCAATTCCTTTAGCTTAGGAAATGCTGAGTGAGTTTGTCCCTTTGATATTCTAACTCCAGCTCTTTGCACATTTTGTTATAATACTTTGCTTTGTCTTCCCATAATGCTTTTTGATATCTTCTGTTCAGCTCCATAACATCTGGCTTTCTTCCCTATGCTTTGCCTTCTCAGTGCTCTAGTGCAATATTCAGAGCTTCTTCTGACACTCTTTTTTTTCCTTTCTCCATCTTTTTAATGACATTTTCATAGACAATATTCTTGAGATCCTCCCATAAAGCATTTGATCTTTGCTCATTAGTGTTCAAAGCCTCAGACCTGTTCCTGAGATGGTCTTTAAATTCAGAAGGGATAGACTCAAGGTCAAACTTTGGTTCTTGTGGATTGGATTTCATTTTCTTTAGCTTCAGTTTGAATTTGCATACAATTAGTTGATGATCTGATCCACCACTTGGCCTATCTTTCACAGATATTGAGCTTTTTCAGTGTTTTTTCCCCCACAGTCAATCTGATTCCTGTATAGGCTGTCAGGTCTGGTTCATATGTATAGGCACCATTTGTATTACTTTTACAAGGTATTGGCAATGAATAAAATCATTGATTTTAGAGAATTCTATCATTCTGTCTCCAGCTTCATTTCTGTCACCAAGTCCATGTTTTCTATAGATCTTTCTTCTTGTTTCCAACTTTTTCATTACAATCATTCATTATTACTAATGAATGTTGGTTGCATGTTTGATCATTTCCAAATGTAACAGTAGAGGTCATCTATTTCCTCCTCTTTGGTTCTGGTTGTTGGTGCATCCATTTTAATATTAGTGGTATTAACAGGTCTTTCGTGTGTGTGTGTGTGTGTGTGTGTGTGTGTGTGTGTGTGTGTGTAATGATATTATTTTGTCGTTTACAACATTGTATTTCAAGATGGATCTATAAATGGTCTTTTTAATTATGAATGCGACTGCATTTTAGTTCATCTTTCCTTTCCCAGCATAGTAGATCATATGATTGTCTGATTCAAAATTGTCTATGCCAGTGTATTTCATTAGCCAGTGCCTAAGATGTCAATATTTATGTGTTCCATTTCTTTCTTAACAATCTCCCATTTTCCTACAGTCATACTTTTCACATTCCACATTCTAATCATTAGGATCTGTATGCAACTGTTTTTTCTCTGTGATTGCCAACACGAAGGTTCAGCCTCTGGTGCCATATCTGCTAGGCTAACCTAAATTGTGCTCTATTGTACAGAGGGTTTTGAAGGCCTATTATTTCATAAGTGGATGGCCAATCCTCCCTAGTCTATCTTAATCTGGGTACTCAGTTTTAGAGCCATATTTTACAGACAAACATTTTACCCAAAAGAGCTGATGAGAGATGCAGGTAACACTGGACCGGGCCTACTCCTTCTGTGCATGTATTGTGTTCCACTCCCCCACCCCCAGCATCCAGCTGAATTCTCTCTCCTTGCCCCTTTGGCACATCCCATTCTCTCTGGTTTGATGACAGGCAGTTCAAATGTATCAGCTCTACAAGAGAAAGAGGAGAAATCTCCTTCCATGTGATTTACAACTTCAGAAAACCTACTTAGAGGATCAAGCATGAGTCAGTCTGACTTGAGAGTAAACAACAACAGTAAATCTGAAGGAAGAATTTCTACACTGTTCCAATTTTTTAGGGATTTTATAAAAAAAAGGGTTTTGGAGTTTATGAAATCCTTTTTCTATATTAATAGATACGCTCATATGGTCATGTACAATATTTTTTAATACACCAGTATACTTCCTCTTCTGCACCTGTGCATGGGCTGTTTCTTTTGCTTAGCACAGTCATCACAATTATATGTCTGATAAACTCCTTTTCTTCCTTTATAGATGAATGCAGAGAATCTGGTGGATTTGAACTTTGTGCCTGTGAGATTGCAGTGCAGATTCTTGCCACTAGGCCATCAGAGCTCCCTTTACTTTTGTTTTAAAATGTTAATATTGCTCAAAAGTTGTCATAGAAAGAAAAGAAAGATGTCAGAGAGTCCTGGGTTTAAAGATCTGATTATTTTGCAGCAGTGACTTCAGCAATGTCAACCTGTTTGAGTCACAGTTCTCAATAAGACTAAAAATAGACATTTTATGAAACTGCTTTTGTTATGTCTGTGATCATTTCTAACTGTATCAACTATGTCAATCATGCCATTATGAACTCATAAGTGGTAATGACAAGACTGAGGGTAAGAAAATATATTTGTTAGAGGTGTTATATATGTTATGAGAAATACTAGAACCCAAGAATGGGTTCAGAAGTCACTGCTGTAAAAATACAAGATGATATATGGGAATAGACGAAGTCATCTATGGAAAATATGAAAGTCAAGAAGAGATGCTTTCACAGTATTTTTTGGTTGTCTTTGTAACTATCTCTTGTATAATTTTTTACTAATGTATAATGCAAAAGCTATACCTGGACCAAAAGGCAGTCATCAGAAAAGAGCAAGAAAACACTGCATGGTTCAAAATTGGGAAGGGTGTATGCAAGGGATGCTTCCTCTCTCCATACCTTTTCAACCTGTATGTAGAACAGATTATCCGGAAGGCTGGGCTCTATGAGGAGAAATGGGGTGTCAGGATTGGTGGAAGATCTATCAACAATCTGCATTATGCTGATGACACACCTTGCTTGCTAAAACTGAGGAGGACCTGAAGCGCTTGCTGCAGAGGGTCAATGACTGAAGCCTTCAATATGCATTGAGGCTCAATATAAGAAGACAAAGATTCTCACCACTGGGCCAATCGGCAGCATCAGGATGGATGGTGAAGAGATTGAGATTTTTCACAGCTTCAGTTTGCTTGGCTTTAGTCTGCTTGGCTCACGGTCAACACTCCTGGCACCAGCAGCCAGGAAATTAAAAGAGGTATTGTGATGGGAAAGTCTGCTATTAGGGACCTCTCCAAAGTCCTGAAAAGCAATGGTGTCACTCTGGAGACTAAGCTGTGTCTGATACAGGCTATGGTCTTTGCAGTCACTTGTTATACATCAGAGAGTTGGACAACAACTAGGGAGGATAGAAGGAAAATTGACGCCTTTGAGCTGTGGTGCTGGAGAAGAATATTGAGTGTACCATGGACTGCCAAGAAAACAGATTCATCCTAGAGAGGGTGAAACCAGGTTTCTCCTTGGAGGCAAGGATTCTGGGGCTTCGTCTGACATACTTTGGACATGTTGTAAGGAGGGACAGGTCCTTGGAGAGGGACATCATGCTTGGGAGGGTGGAGGGACAGCACAGGAGGGGAAGACCTTCTATGAGGTGGACTGATTCAGTGACTGTGGTAATCGGGGTGGGTGTGTCAGAGCAGTGCAATTGGCACAGGATAGAGCAGGGTTTAGAGCTGTTGTACATAGGGTCACTATGAGTCGCAAGCGACTCAACGGCACATACCAACAACAACAACAATTACTTCTCATCCTTAGATGTCTGCATTCATTGACTCATTCCACTCAAATTCCATGTCCTTATCAACCTATCTCATCAAAGACAGAAGTTAGATTCCATTTCTATGAATTCTTTCCTTCTTGGCATTTATAATATTTGAAATTGTTTACTTAATTATTTCATATGGCCTATTATTCTTCAGATAAAATGTGGGTTCTATAAAAACAAAGGCCTACTTTCAAATAGCTAGAATCAAGCCTGGTATATAGTTGGTACCTGTAGTCACTGTTTATTATTGAGTAACAGCTGACTCACAGTTGACCCTCTGGAAGGTTTTCAGAGTCAGTTAACTGCCTGGGAGGAGACTGCCCATCTTTCTCCTGTGAAGCAGGTGGTAGATTTAAACTGCATGCCTTCAGAATCACGTTGCAGCATCTTGCCACTAACCCACCAGAGCTCCTGGTGGAGAGTAGGCACCCGTTGTTGTTCTTGATTGCCTTCGAGTCAAGCACGACTCATAGTGACCCTATGAACAAAATGCCTGAAGCCCCTCTACAGCTATTGACATTTATCAAAGTTCATAGAGTTTCCGGAAACTTGTTGTTTAGAAAGTAGATTTTCAAAAATAAAAGGATGGTTTCAAAGAGGTCATGGCACTAGGGACATCATAGCTAATGTCAGATAGAGCTTGGCTAAAAGCAGAGAGTGCCAGAGGAATGTCCATCTGTTTCACTGACTATGCAAGGTATTTGATTGTTTGAATTACAAGAAATTGTGGCTAATGTTGAGAATAATGGGAATCCTAGAACACCTGATTATGTTCATGTGAAACCTGCATGTGGACCAGGAAGCAGCAGTCAGAATGCAGCAAGAAAACACTGCACGGTTCAAAATCAGGTAAGGAGTGCATCAAGAATGTGTATGATATCCATATCTCTTCAATTTATATGTAGGACACATCATTCGGGAAGCTTGACTTTATGAGAAAGAATGTAGTATCAGGATTGGAGGAAAACTCGTCAACAACCTGCATTATGCAGATGAGATAACCTTGCTTGCCAAAACTGAGGAGGACCTCGAGCTTTTGCTGCAGAAGATCAAAGACTGTAGCTTTAATATACATTGAAACTTAACATCAAAAAGACAAAGGGAACTAGGCAAATTTTCAGCACCATGATAGATGGAGAAGGGATTGAAATTATTAACAATTTCAGCTTGCTTGGCTCTATTATCAACACTCTTGGCAACAGCAGTCAGTCAGGGATCTCTCCAGAGTATTAAAGAGCAACGGCATCCGTCTGGAGACTGAGATGTGCCTGTTTCGGGCCATGTCTTTGTGATTATTTGCTCGTGCACCAAAAAGCTGAACAATGATTAAGAATGACAGAAGAAGAATTGGTGCATTTGAATTATGGTGCTGGAGAAGAGTATTGAACATACTGTGGACTGTCAAGACAATAAACAGGTTTATAAACAGAAGAGAATGAAACCAGGTTGTCCTTGGAGGCAAGGATTTTTGAAGCTCCATCTCACATACTTTGGCCATGTTTCCAGGAGGGACCAATTCTTGGAGAAGGACATCATTCTCAGAAGGATGGAGGGATAGCACAAGATGGGAAGACTCTGGAGGAGATGGACTGACACAGTAACGAGGGCAATGGAGTAGACGTTTCAGAGACAGTGACATCGGCTCAGGCTAGGACAAGGTTCAGACCTGTTGTGCATAGGGTCGCTATGCATTGCAAGCAATTCAGTTCAACAACAAACAACAAAAATAGATGTTATTTTTATGTGGTGGCCTTGTGGTAAGGAGTCGTGCTGCCCAGCCCATGGCATGCAGTTCAAATCACCAGCTACTCCATGGAAGAAAGATGGGCTACCGCCTGTGTGATTTACAGTCTCTGAAACCTTGCTGGAGGGACAGCTATGATTCAGTTCCAACTTGACAGCACATAACAACAACAATGTAATATTTATAAGTCTTCTGAAGATCAAATAAACACTTGACATAAAAAAAATTTAAGCAGTATCAATTAAGAAAATTAGCTAGTTTGTGTTGTTGTATACCACTGAGCTGGAATCAACTAACAACTAATCCTCCTGGAGGTTTTCAGAGGTAGTTAATCGCACAGAGGGAGATTGTCCATCTTTCTTGAGATTGTCCATCTTTCTTTCATAAGACATGGGGGAGATTCAAATAACATACCTTTGCGTTGCCAGCACAACTTCTTATCTCTAGGCCAAAAGTCAACTACAACTCTTAGTGAGACTGTGAACAACACATCTGAGTCTTGCTCTGTCCTCACCATCCTCATGATCTTGGATATGCTTGAGCCCCTTATTACAGTCACTGTGTCAATATGTCTTGTTGAGAGTCTTTCTCTCAACCTTCTGCATCCCGAGCATGATGTCTTTTGAAAGACTGGCCTCTCCTGACCACATGCCCAAAGTATGTGAGGGTAAGTCCATTACCTTTGCCTCTAAGAAGCATCCTGCCCACACTTCCTTTAGTACAAATGTGTTTGTTCTTTTGTCAGTTCTTGGATCTTCAGGACTATTCTTCAGCACTACAACACAAAGGCACTGACTCTTCTTGTGTCATCTTTCTCAGTTATCCACCTCTCAGATGCGGAGGAAGCAACTGAAAATATCATGGCTTGCAACTTAGTCTTCAAACGGACATCATTATTCTTTAGCACTCTGGAGAAGTCCTTGACAGCAGATTTTCCCAATGCAGCTTGTCTTTTGATGTCTTAAACCTAATTCTATCTAATTATCTAATTACTGTCGATCAGTTCCAACTCACCACAACCCTGCTGGATAAGGAACTTCCCCATAGGGTTTCCAAGGATATAATCTTTACAGATGGACTGCCACGTTTTTCTCTGCGGAGAGGCTAGTAGGATCAAAACGGTTCACCTTTCAGTAAGTAGTCAATGCTTTAACTATTGTGCCACCAGTCTTCCTCATAATGACATCAGGAGAGGGAAATCACATACAGACTTATCTTCTCCCATTTTTAATACATTCTTAAAACAAGAGAGAAAGAAAAGAGAGCGCACACAAAGAAAGGCAAATTTGTGAGGGGAGGCATTACCATGAAAGTAATACAGAAAGGAATCTGAGCCAGTTTAGAACACTAGGGGCTCACAGGAAGATCAAAAAGAAAACCCTTATTTACGATAATAGGGAAAACATAAACATAGCATTCTTGTTTCATTCATTCAGACTTTAAAAGATTATTGTTTAAAGGGTATTCTGAATTCAGTTTTCCTTTAGAAATCAAGAATCAACTAAATGTAAGTAAATCAGTATATATATATATATATATAATGGAAAAAATCAACTAAAGTGAACTCACATAATTTGCAGATTTAACATGTATTGTTTGTGCTCTTTCTGAGAGATACCACAAGTTACAACATAGTAAGTATAGGTCTATTGAGAAAGGAACTGAGATATTCCCTCATACTCGATAGTGAGTAAGGCCAACACTCAAGGCTTTGCTTTTCTCAGCTATTGCCCATTTATATGATGAAGGAGTCATTAGACCTTATTTTCACAAAATAGATAACTGAGTAAAAACCCAACCTTAATGACATTAAATAATTAGGAAATTTAAGAGTACTTTAATATATAATCTTTCTGAATGCCAAGCTAATTGTTCCCTCTTGAACCCAAACTATATATAGTAAAGGAACAGATGATACTCTAACTGAATTGGTCTACCTGGTTAAATGTGGAGATTCTTTAAAAATGCTATGATTAATGCCAAGTGTTATGCTTCCATAAAAAGGTTATTATTGATCTAAAACCACCATAAAGACTGGCCACAGAAAAATGTAAAGATCATTTTAAACATGCAAGTAGCTGCGTCACTGTGGTTTCTGGCAAAGAAGAGACAGGCTTCTATATTTAAAAATAAAGCCATCATACTATTGGTATTTAAAATGTCTGTGAGCTTTAGATAATACATGCTATATAACTGTCAACTACTTTAGGAAGCAGAAGGAAATTAACAACATAAAACAGTCAGAAACAACTCTTAGACCCAGTAAAGATAAGAGGAATACATTAACCCAGGGACTAAGGATGAAAGAAAAATATGAAATTCTCTATGTGCATACCATTTGCTCAGAACTATGCTTGATATTAGGTGAGCACAAAACTAGTGTATTATGTAGTCCTTCCTCTTAATGGCATTATGGACTCTATGGTGGAGAAAAGACTCACAGATTGCGAATTAGGTACACATGGAGACCACATGACTATGTATAATAATATGTCCGTTTGCAAGTACATTAACATGGATAAATAATTATTAAAATGTCATACAAGAAGGAAGTTCTTGGCATGGACAGTAGTTAGGTAAGTAGAGTGATGAAGACAATATTTTAGATTGCTTAAGCAGGAGAGCTTAAAACAAGCATCGACTGAAGGTACACAGACAAGTTAGGAAGCTTCAGCAATAAGATGAGAGTGAGAAAGTGAGAGCCCCCACTGGGATGGTTGCCATGGAAACGGAGAGCCTTGATTAAGTCTGAGCAGCAACTAAGAAGGCAAAACAATTCTTTGGTGTTTTTATATGATTTTTCCAAACTACATGTGGCATTATGCTAACTTTTGGTGCAAACGATTTGCACTTTATTACTAAAAGTAATAAAGTTCAACCAAATGGTGCTGGGGAATCAAGACCTGGAGTTCTGCACCTGTAATGATTATGGTCAAAACCCTCTATGGAACAGTTCAACTCAGAAACACATGGAGCCTTCAGGAGTAGACACTAACTCAACAGCAATGGGTTGGGCTTTGGCTTTTGTATAGCACATGATCCAAAACTGCCAGAGTCATAATATTCTTTACCAAGTATGTAAAAGCATGTCATGGAGGAACTGGCATGGTACCTGATATATGAACTTGGTTTTGTTTTTAGGTGCTGTCGAGTTGAATATGACTCATAGTGACACTATGAACAACTGTCCTATCCCACGTCACCCTCACAATCTCTGACACACGCAAAACCACTGCCACAGTCACCAGGTTAATCCAACTGGTCATGAGTCTGCCTCTCTTTTGTTGTACTTTTACCTTTCCAAGTATGATGCCCCTTTCTAAGAAATAACCTCCCCTAGCAACATGCCCAAAGTGTGTCAGATGAAGCTTCATCACCTTTGCCTCCCCAGAGCACACTGGCTTCAGGCTGCCAAGACATATCTCTTTGTTCTTTTGGCAATCTGTGGAGATATTCAGTGCTCTTCTCCAACACCACAGTTCAAAGGCATCAATTCTTCTTCTGTAATCCTTGGTCATTGTCCATCCAGCTCCCAGATGCATAGCAAGTGGTTGAAAAGACCATGGCCTGACCAGGCTCATTTTAGTCCCCATATTGACATTATTGCTCCTCAATAATTTGGAGAGGTCTCTGACTACAGACTTTCCCAGTACAATACATCTCTTGATCTCCTGACTGCGGGTACGAACACAGTATCTCTAAAAGTTTCTGACTTAGGGGGAAAGTTTGATGAAAACTCAATTGCTTGGTGACTTTCCCTTTGACCTATGGATGCCCTAATAATCTCTAAATGAATGTGATTTAGTAAGATCTAGTGAGATGCCTTCAATATAAACAACTATATATATTTAAGTCCCTCAAGTCTCTATAGAAGTCTCTTCAAGTTGAAAAGTCAAGGAAGATCTTAAGAGAAAAGAGATACACCATCAAATAAGAGATAAACAGAAGTGAAGATGTGATGAGTCTTGTCCTGCATATCCCATTGCTCCCAAGTATTCTAGAGAGCACCAAGGAAATGCTGCTGAGTTTTCCATCTCTCTTGCCAGTCTTGATAAAGAAGTTGTCATTATTTCTCCCTTGGACTAGTCCAACAATTTCCTATTTATTTATACACTTCTCATCACATTTCAGTCTATATTTGTCACTGTCTTCCAACACAGTATCTGTGAATGCAACATCCTTGCTTGAAGGGCACAAATGTTTAAAGATTAGTGCATATAGCCCTAACCACAAGTTATCCTTCAGATAATTCAGATAATTCTAGTCTTTCTTTCCAATGAGGTCACATTACCTTGACCCCTCATGACCAAGGCTATCATGAAACTTCTTACCATTTCCTGAACTTCCTGTACTTTTGTTCCCCACATGTGCTGGTCGAATTGCTTGAAGTATCCTTCTCTTTCTTACTTATATTGCAAGAGTCAAATTTCTACCGTTATAAAATCTTTCTTGCTGTAATTTCCAACTGTTCGAGGCTACCAGCTGCTGTATGGGAGAAGGATGAACAATCTCCTCCTGTGTGATTAACTGTCTCTGAAAATCCACTGGAGGGTCAGTTATGGCCAGTTCTGATTCTACAGTACACAACAACAACAACATTGTGTTTATATCCTGTCTTGATTGCTTATAATTCTATAGTAACTCTTTATACACTTGTCTATCATTCTTCTCCAGAAATCCCATGAGATTTACCACTTACTCATCTCTCAACATGGTGGTTAGTGTCTGTGCTCACAGTTCATTGAAATAAATATTGAGTTAATGAATGAATGCTCCAATGAAGAATCACTTCATACACAGAATGAAAATACAAGCTGAGTTTTAAAAATATGTATATTAAATTTATATTATTGTTGTGTACCATTTGATTTGGAACCAACACATAGCTGACTCATACCTGACCTTCTAGTGGGTTTTCAGAAAGAGTTAATCACACAGGAAAAGAGTGTCCACCTTTCTCCTACAGAGCAGCTGATACATAAGGAGTGGTAAAATAGGAAGTGATTATACACACACACACACACACATATTTATATATAAAACTTTTTGTCACAATTTCTAAGATGAAAGGTCAAAATGAAAGCAAGAGTAATATTTATAGATTACCAAAAGAAAGGAAATACTGATAAATAATAAAATATCATAAAGACCATAAGAAAGTAAATAATATTTGATGTTATTTAGTAATAAGCTTACTAACAGTTTGTTGTTCCTTCAGAAACATGGAAATCTGGGAGAATACAGAAACTCCATATAGACTCATTTCCTGGTCACCTAGTATGCAAGATGGACAAAAATCAGAGCACTGAAATGATCATGTTTTTTGTAATTTAGTATGTATATTAGTGCACATACTAATTTAGTATTGGGGGAGTGTCAACTCAAATAATAATTTCTCACATGAATATAAAGTACAGGTACTGATGCAAAGAGTAATTTACTTAGCTATCAACACACATACTGCAAAATCAAATCACTAAATAGCAAATTAACTCACTATCATTTAGACACCAACAACCAGAGCCAAAGAAGAGGAAATGGAAGATTTCTACCAACTTTTTCAGTCAGAGATCGATCAAACATGCAATCAATATGCATTAATAATCATGGGTGACTGGAATGCAAAAGTTGGAAACAGAGAAGGATCAGTAGTTGGAAAACATGGACTTGGTGAAAGAAATGAAGCTGGAGATAGAATGATGGAATTTTGCACAATGAACAATTTAGTTATTGCAAATATGTTTTATAAGAACCATAAACACAGGCTGTACACATAGATTTCACCTGATGGTATGCATAGGAATCAGATCAATTACATCTGTGGAAAGATCTGGAGAAGCTCAATATCAGCTGTGAAAACCAGGCCAGGTGCTGATTGTGGAACAGACCACCAACTACTCATAAGCAAGTTCAAGCTGAAGCTAAGGAAAATTAAATACACAGGAACCAAAATATGACCTTGTGAGTCTATCCCATCTGAAGGTCAAAACTATCTCAGGAACAGGTTTGAGGCCTTGAACACTAATGAGCAAAGACCAGATGAACTGTGGGAAAGATATCAAGAAAATCATCCAGGGAGAATGCAAAAGGTCGTTACAAAGACAGGGGAGGAAGAAAAGACCAAAATGGATGTCAGAAGAGACTCTGAATATTGCACTAGAGTGCCGAGAAGCCAAAGCAAAGGGAAGAAATCAAGATGTTATGAAGCTGAACAGAAAATTTCAAAGGGCAGACAGAGCAGGAAGACAAAGTAAAGCATTATAATGAAATGTGCGAAGAGCTGGAGTCAAAAGATCAAAGGAGTCAAACTTGCTCAGCATTTCTTAAACTAGAACTGAAGAACAAATTCAAGCCTCAAGTTGCAATACTTAAGGATGCTTTGGGCAGAATATTAAATGATCCAGGAATTACTAAAAGAAGATGGAAAGAGTATACAGAGTCATTATACCAAAAGGAATTGGCAGACACAGAAGAATTTCATGAAACAACCTATGAGCAAGATCCTGTCATGATGAAGGAAGAAATTCAAGCTGCCCTGAAAGAATTGGCAAAAAACAAGGCCCCAGGAATTGATGGTATATCAATTGATAAATTTCAACAAACAGATGCTGTCTTAGATGTGCTCACCAAGTTGTGCCAAGAAATCTGGAGGACAACCACCTAGCCAAATGACTGGGAGATGTCCATATTTACTCTCATGCCAAAGAAAGGTGAGCCGATAGAGTGCAGAAATTATTGAACAATATAATTGATATCACATGCAAGCAAGATTCTGCTGAAAATTATCCAAAAGCGACTGGAACAGCACATCAACAGAGAACTGCCTGAAGTTCAGGCTGCATTTAGTAGAGGCTACTACAGATATTGTAGCTAATATTAAATGGATCTTGGCTGAAAGCAGAAAATACCAGAGGGATGTATATCTGTGTTTCATTGACTATGCAAAGGTATTTGACTGTGTGGATCATAACAAACTGTGGCTAACTCTAAGAATGTGAATCCCAGAACACTTGATCATGCTTATGTGAAACCTATACTTGGACCAGGAGGCAGTAATCAGAACAGAGCAAGGAAACATTGAATGGTGCAAAATTGGGAAGGGTGTACACCAGGGATATGTCCTATCTCCATACCTTTTCAATTATATGCAGAACAGATTATCTGGGAGGCTGAGGAGAAATGTGGCATCAGGACTGGAGGCAGAATCAACAACAATCTGTATTATGCAGATGACACAACCCTGCTTGCTGAAATTGAGGAGAATCTGAAGTACTTGCTGCAGAAAGCCAAGGACTGCATGCAGCCTTCCATATGGATTGAAGCTCAATATCAAGAAAACAAAGATTCTCACCACTGGATAGCACCATGATGGATGGTGAAGGGAGTGAGATTTTAAACAGGTTTAGTTTCCTTAGCTCCACTATTAACACTCTTGGCATCAGCTATCAGGAAATTAAAAGACATATTTTATTAGGAAAGTCTGCTATCAGAGACCTCTCCAGAGTACTGAAGAGCAATGATGTCAATCTGGAGACTAAGGTGCACCTGGTGCAAGCCATAGTCTTTGAAATCACCTGCTATGCATCAGAGAGCTGGACAATGACTAGGGATAACAGTAGCGGAACTTATGCCTTTGAGCTGTGGTGTTGGAGAAGAAGATTAAATATACCACGGACTGCTTGGAGATCAAACAAGTTCATCCTGGAGAGGATTATACCAGGCTGCTCCTTGGAAGCAAGGATTCCGAAGATTTGTCTGACATACTTTGGACATGATGCAAGAGGGTTCCAGTCCTTGGAGAGGGACATCATGCTTGGGAGTGTGGAAGGGCAGGAGAGGAAGACCCTTGATAAAATGGACTGATTCAGTGACTGTGGTAATATGGGTGGGTGTGTCAGAGACAGTGAGATTGGCAAAGGATAGAGCAGGGTTTAGGGCTGTTTCACTTAGTCACTATGAGTCACAGGTGACTCTACAGCACATAACAACAACAACAACAACCAGCAAAGCCAAAGTCAGAGGGAGCTCTGGTGCCCTAGTGATCAGAAATCACACTGTAATTCCAAAGACACACTGTTTGAATCCAACAGCTGCTCTGCAGAAGGAAGATGGGCAATCTCCTCCTGTTTGATTTACTGCTTCTGAAAACTCACTGCAGGGTCAGCTATGCGTTTGTTCCAACTCCACGGCACACAACAACAACAATTAATGCCATGTTGGACAATGAATATGGATGACAAAAGAATAATCGATGTCTTTTTCTGGTCTTGGAAAAGAGTACTGAACATCCCATGGGCTGTCTAAAGAAAAAACAAAGATGAGGTGGAGAAAATGTAATCAAAGGCACTTGCTCCTTAGAAGCAAGGATGGTGAAAAAATTCCTCTCACATACAGTGGACATGGTGTCAGAAAGGGCTATTGTTGTTGTGTACCATCAAGTCAGAACCAACCCACAGCTGACCTTACAGTAGATTTTTAGAGGCAGTTAATCACATGGGAGGAGATGGCTCATTCTTCTCCCTTGGAGGTATGGCAGATTCAAACCTCATGCCTTTGGGACTGTAGTGCAGCTTCTTGACACCAGGTCACCAGTTCTCCATCAGAAGGGGCTAGTCCTTGGAAAAAGATATCCAGCTGGGAAAAGTAGAGGGTCAGCAAAAGAGAGGAAGATTCTCAGCAAGATGGCTTGGCACAGTGATTGTATCAACAGGCTTAAGTATATCAGAAAAGATGAGGATGGCACAGCGTAGGACAAGGTTCGTATCTGTTATTCACAGGGTCACTATGAGTTAGTTGTACTTGATGATACCTGACAAACATCACAACAATCACAGCCAACAGTATCCAAACTAATATTAACATAGAATACATGTCTAGGAAAACATTTCATTCATATGTTTATTTGCTCAAAATTTTATATGCCAAGGATTTCCTAACGATAGGACTAAATACAACTCAAGAAAATGGCATGGAAATCACAGTGGTGAAAGGAAGAGACTCATCCAGATGTCTTCCTTACAAGCTATTCCATTTAGTGTGCATATAAAGTACCAACTAATGGGTAAGTTGTTCAAAATGGAATTAGGCTAGATAAACAAATTAATCAAAGATTAAGTGCAAATTTCCAATTGTTTTACATTTCCTTGTGGTTCTTATTTCTTGCTTCCTCATTACTGATATTCCAGGGTATGATGCTCTAATCACAGGACATGAAAACAATGCAGTGAAAGTTGAAGTAACTAATCAACATTCAAAAATTGAAAGTCTAATCCATAAGCATAAGGCACTGAGGCTTAACAGCAGCTGGCACCGCCGGCAGCACTGTAATACTGTGGAGAAGCTGGGTGGGGTAGAAGTGTGCCACTGTGAGACACTTGAACACATACACTTAAAAACTCCTGCAGGGCCCAAAGGGCCCTATTCTTAAAAGAGGCATCATGTCTTGAGCTCTCCAAATACCAGAGGCAGTTTTGCTGTCTTTGCCTTTATTGGCTTCCAGTAAGAATGTCTCAGCAGTAAGTGTGCTTGGTAAGAATGTCTTTGATTTCTTCTCTTTGCTCTAAGACTGCATAAACACAGCATAAAATAGTAAGTCAGCCAAGATGACTGCAATTATATGTATAAACCCTTTATTGAAACTGTTTATTTCTATAAGGCCACAAGAGTTCCATATGAAAGTGGTAGCCAGAGGACAAAAGAATTAAAATAACCATAGTTTAAGAGCAAGAGCAAAATTTAATTCTTCATTTTAAAATCACTTGTCTAAAAATAGTGGGTTTCTTAAAATTCTTAAGTATATAATAAAAAATTTAAAAAAAAACCCTCCACAATGTTTACCAGAGATGAGAAGGGAAGGAATGGAGAATAAAGTAATAAATAGGGAAGCTAGATGAAGGGAAAGGCAATGTACAATAAAAGGTCGATCAGACATTCTAAGTCATTCATTGCATTAAATCAATTGTAATTAATGTTATACAACAAAAAGGGTATGAATGAATGAAAAACCAGTATTATTTGTAAATTTTCACTCAAATAAAGAATGAAAAGAAAATAAATATATGAAGGGAAAAAAATCATATAGGAAACTTACTAATTTTCTGACTGGAAGTACTGTCCCCATTTCCAAGGACAATCTACAGGTGGAATTGTTATCACAACTGATGAAGTGCCAATGTTGTCCAACTTTTTATCATTAAATATTTATAGTTTGTGTGTTTTTATGTATGAAAATGTATTTGTAAGCTTATATACAATGTTTCCATCTCCTAAAGACAAAGATTGCCAGAACAAAACAAACGTGATAAAAAAAGCCAATCCACATACAAAAAAAAGAACTTTCAAAAAAAAATTTACATCAAAATAGAATATATTTTTAAAAGAGAGGAGAGTTATAATGTAATAAATAGGGAAAAAATTGTGGCCTCTTTTTCAATACTAACTCTCTGAATAAGGGCTCACTCAATCATTCAAGGGTTCACCCCATAATAACAAAGAAGCCTCCAGCCTTCTCCCTACATGCACTTCATCTCTAGATTACACTGATCTGAATTCATTCTGATTAGCTTTTTGGTAGTTCCATCTATTCCTGGCTTTATAATCAAGATTGTCTCATTTATTTTGGTTCATCTGCTCAACTCTCATCTTTTATAATATATAATATAGTATCACTTCTGGGTAGACAATTTTTTCCAATAACTACTCCCACACCACCTGTGGTCAGCCTCTCTCGATCCCTACTGAAGGAGTGAGCTCAAACTGGTGAAAGAAAGTGAAGAAAATGAACCTGAGGTAAGATAAATATGATACATTGGCCAAAAAGGAGGCTAAAATGAAGTAAGAATAGAAGAATTAAAATCTATAATTACTCAAATATGCAAGTAAAAATATCAAAGATGTAAACGTTTTTAAGTCACCTCTTAATTATCAACAAAGAAAGTCACTAATGTAAAAATGAAACTTAACATAGATTTTAATTGTATTATTGTAATCAGATTTAAGTATTGCTGATACATTAGGAATTAATTTTCATAATGAAGTCAATCTGTGAAGAAATGAATCAGTAATCAGGAGAGTACATCTACTTCTCAATTATTAACGTGACTAAATTCCAAAGAGCAGATCAATATGTGAAAGCTGTCATTATGCAAAAATTGAGAATGACTATGACTACATTATTACACATCTGCCAATTTATATAATTTTATAACTACCAAATCACAGAGATTAATAATCCAGTTGAGTTGTCACATAACCTTAACCATCACAGCCAACATAATTCTAGTTGTCTCATCCACAGTTGTCTATTACCTTGGTGTTCCTTACTGCTAGATGAACAGTGTTATAATCTATATGTATAACATGAAAAATAAATTGGGAGTAGGGTTTTATTCCCTATTGTAATAAATGAGAAATGTCGAGTAATGAGATAGTCAATAAGTCAGAGAAAAAAATATTTCTTATGCAAACCACTGTATTTTGGAATCTATAATATTATGGTAGTTCAGTCTATACAAGGACTAATAGAAAAGTTTATGCTCAGAATTGAAGTGCTCCCCTAATAAAAATTCATTTCATGACTTTAGTGCTAGAGTGAAAGACAAGGTGAGAAAAGAAATGGTGCAGCTTCTAAAACTAATGATCTTTTTATGTCGTGTCACAATGACTGGTAAAAAGTGTTATCTATACTAACTTGGAAAGTAGACTGTGGGCCTGTGATACTGAAAACTTCAGAGAAAGTATTTGAAAAATGCCAGAATATGACTAAGCCAGTTGTTCCTTGCTATTTCTGCAATACATTATAAGAAAGAGATGCTTTCTGGCATAAATTAGACAGTGTGAGAGACTGAGAAAATGTAACCCTCCTACAGAGAATAGTCATCTGCTTACATGCAGTTTGCAATCCAACCTTATCAAGTACAGTAATTGAGAGTGAGAGTGTTATAGGATTGGGAAATCCAGCATCTTATCCCCCAAAAAACAAGCACAAAAAGATATTACTATTTTTTTAAAACAAATATTTCTCCTTAAGACTTAGCCAAAAAGCAAAGATCAAATCAAGGATGTTGCCTTCCTATTAAGTTTGTGGCTTCAAGTGGTCTCTTCTAAACACTATTAGAGGAGGGGAAAAAAAATGATGGGCCACTAAATACAAACAGACAAAACAAAAAGTTTTAGAATTATGTTACAAGAGATGTATGGCTACGGGCAGCTTGAGAAGACAAAGCAAAGTATTTTAATGAAATATGAAAAGAGCTGTGGTTGGAGAATAAAAAGAGAATAACTTCCTCATCATTTCTAAAATTGAAAGAACTGAAAAACAAATTCAAGAATCAAATTACAACACTGAGAAATCTTGAATGACCCAGGAAACTTCAAAAGAAGATGGAAGGAATATACAGAATCACTGTACCAAAAAGAACTGATTGACACGTTAAAAATTTCTGGAAGAATCATATTAAGTATAACCAGTGGTAATAAAGAAAGAATTTCAAGCTACACTGGAGTACTGACAAAAATAAGGTCCCAGGAGTCTATGGAATACCAACTGGCATGCTTCAAAGGAAGAGATTAGTATTTCTCCCCATTCTCAATCAAAGGTGATCCAACAGAATGTAGAAATTATAAACAATATAACATGCTCACCAAGTTGTGCCAAGAAA
>NW_006399811.1:1154492-1157414 GCF_000299155.1 Elephantulus edwardii | reverse complement strand
GGGATGGGTGTGTCAGAGGCGGTGCGGTTGGCGCAGGATAGAGCAGGGTTTAGAGCTGTTGTGCATAGGGTCGCTATGAGTCGGAAACGACTCGATGGCACATAACAACAACACAACAACAACATAATTAATATCACATGTAAGCAATCAAAATATTACTGAAGATCATTCAAAAACAGAACAGTACACTGACAAGAGAACTTGAGAAGTTCAAGCTGTAGTTAGAAAAGGCTGTGGCACCAGGGATATAATTGCTGAAGTCAGATAATTCCTAGTTGAAATCAGAGAAGACCAGAAGAACGTCTATTCATGTTTAGTAACTATATAAAGGCATTTGATGGTTTGGATCTTAAAGAATTATGGCCAACATTGAGAAGAATAGGAATCCCAGAATACTTAATTGTGCTCATGTGAAACCTATACCTAGATAAAGAAGTTGTTGTCCAAATAAATCAAGGGAACACTACATGGTTTAAAAAAAATCAGGGAAGATATATGTCAGAGTTGTAGCCTTTTAAAATCAGTACACTGAGCAAATTATTTGAGAAGCTAGAGTCTAATAAGAAGAATGTGGCATCGGGATTGAAGGAAGACTCTTCAATAACCTCACTACGTAGATCTCATCACCTTGCTTGCTGAAAATGAGGAGGGCTTGAAACACTGCAGAGGATCAAAGACTACATACAGCATTCAATATGGACTGCATCTCAACATCAATAAGATAAAAATTCTTACCACTGGACCAATTAGCAACATCATGAAAGATGAGAGAAGACTGAAGTTGTCAGCAATTTCATCTTGCTTAGATCCACAATCAACATGCTTGGTACCAGCAACAGGAGACTGAGAGACATATTACTTTGGGAAAGACCACTGTTAGGGACCTCTGCAAATTACAGAGGAGCAATGATGTCAGTCTGAAAACTAAGGCATGTCTGATTCAGACCATGGTCTTTTCAGTTACTTGCAATGCATCTGAGAGTTGGACAATGAATAAGGATGAAAGAAGAATTGAGGCCTTTGAGTTGTGGTGCTGGAGAAGAGCAAATGGACTGCCAAAAATACCCAACAGATATGTTTTCGGAAAAGTGCAGCTAGAGTGCTCTTCAAAGGCATGGATGGCAAAACTTCGTCTCATATATTTCAGACATGTTGCTAAGAAAGGCTATTCCTTGGAAAGGTAGATCATGCTCGGAAAGGATGTCAGTCATTGAAAGACCCACAAAATGGATTGACAGTGAGTGAATGAAGCAATGGATTTAAGTGTGTCAGAGAGAATGAAGATTACACAGAGAGGACAGGGTTCAGGTCTATTTTTCACAGGGTTGTTATGAATTGTACTTAACTCGATGGTACCTAACAATAACAAGTGATATGGAATTGACTGGAAACAAAAACCAAAAGTTTTGAGAAAATGATTTTTCCAAGACAAATCATTGAGCCTGGTCCAAAAACAAAATAAGAAAGTCTGTATGTTCATAAACAACTCAGGTTTCCAAATCTCCATAAGTAGGAAGCGGGTTTTGAAAATCAGGCAGCTTTCATGGAGCTAATGTCACTTTCACATGCAGACATGGAGGGTAATGGATTAAGTTACAGCTACATGTACAATTTCCACATATAAAATGCAGTGATGTTGATTACATTCTTCAAGTTAGGCAACCTTTCTCACTCTCCTTTTGGGAACTGTTCTTCTCCTGTTATAATGAACTCGTGCCCCTCCAAGGTTCCTGCCTGACCTTTTGAATTGCTGCTGACAATCTGAGCATGATATTCAAGGCAAACATTCTTTTGCCCTGAACTTTAGCTTGGAATTTTCTTCTTCATTATGGATTGATGTGTGTTCCCTCATGTATATTGTAAATTCTAACCTCTATGGTTAGAATATCACTTGGGAATGGGTTTTCTTTGTTATGTTAATGGAGTAATATTAGTGTAGGGTAGGTTTGCTTTGTGTTAATCTCTTGAGTTATAAAATGAACAGATTAAGGTAGTTGAGATGGGGAAAACAGATGCCATGCCACATGAAGATCATCATGATTGGCAAGGAATACAAGCTGAAAAGAGATAAAGATCTCCTCTATAAATCAAGAGAGAGAGAGATATCTTCCCCTGCACTGTCAACTCAAAGGTGCATGGTTCAAATCCATCAGCTGCTCCAGAGAAGAAAGATGGACAATCCCCTGTGATTCAGATGCCCTGAAAATCTCCTAGAGGGTCAGTTGTGAGTTAATTCTCAACAACACTGAGTTTTGAGAAGCTGTGAGAAAACAAATTTTAATTTATCATGTTACTCATTTGTGGTAGTTTTGTTACCAGAACACTGCAATTATTATGTTCTTTTGTGAATTGTAATATGGTTATGTCTGTGATCTACTTTTAACCATGTAGGTAAGGGCAATATCCTAGGAGATCATGACACAAAAGCAAAGAACATAACTCTCTGAATTACCTCATGGAGTTGGGGTCAGTCCACTTGTCTCTGTACTGGTGTTAGAAATAAACTAGTATTAAGGGAGCTCTGCTGGTCTAATGGCAAGAAGCTGCACTGAAATCCCAGAGGTTCAAATCACCAGATGCTCTGCTGGAGAAGGAGGGACAATTTTCTCCTGTACCAGTGAGACCTGATTAGACAGTACACACACACACACACACACACACACACACACACACACACACAAAATAAAAAGAAATAAACTAGTATTTAAATCCTTATATTTTGGCATGGTTTCTCATTCATTCTCGCTTTTTCTTTTTAAATAGTAGTTATATTGCACTCTAATGAATTAAAGTTACATAAGTCACACATAAATGATTTTGTTTTAAATTCTTTTATCTTTGCCCAAACTCAACTCCATTAGCCAAACAAGAGTAATAAAGGATAAGAAAAAGCAAACATGGATTTTTAAAAAAACTTTGTAT
>NW_006399811.1:1151380-1153567 GCF_000299155.1 Elephantulus edwardii | reverse complement strand
GGCACATAACAACAACAACAACAACATTATAAATTTTAAAAGCATGCTTTAGCTTCTTCTCAAGCACATAAACTCAAAGAAATTTGTCACATGCTTCAGCTGAGTTTCCTCTGCCTATACTATTGTGATTAATATCAGTCAACTCCTATCAACTGTCATCATCAATGTCAGCACTTTCTTGAGCAAAATTAGTCTATTTCACACTAAAAAGCAATACCAGCAATTCTTGCATATAAACGGGGTCATAAAAACATATTGGGTAGTGACATACTCTGACAAAGTCTCCTGCTTTTGTTTAACTTATATATAGTGTCTGGGAAAAGTGAAAAAATTTGACTCAGGTATTAAACAAAGGGCTCACAGATATCCTCATTGTAAGGGCTAGAGAACTCAGGAATCAAATAAGATTCTAGTCAGCCAAAGGCCGAGAATATTTTGTTTCATGACAATTGTTGACAGGGAGTTTGTCTTCACTAACCTGGCTCCAATTATTTGTTGATAAAGCAATGGCTCTTCAGCCTGGCTCTTTTCTTACTCTCGTTTACCAGTGACATTTTAAAATAAAATGATTCCCTTTTTGAGTAAGTATTCTTCAGCTGACTTACAGATTTGTGTTTTGTTGGGGTTTCTTTAAAAGGAACTTTCTTTTCATTTACAGTAGAATGTAAGAATAGAGGTATAAACAGAACCTGATTTCACTACAACTTAAGGGTCCACTTTTGTATCATGTGAAAAATGTGGGATACGGAATAAGATCTACTGAGTTCTTTAGTATAAAATGAAAATAAAATCTCTTCTTCACAGTGTAATTTTAAAGTTCAAAACACAAACATCACAGTTTAGAGTTTAGAGTTAAGAAAACTTCAATGGTACTGGTATAATGACAGGCACACAGATCAACTGAAAAGAATTGAGAACCCAGAAATGGACCCATCTATTGCCAACTGATATTTGATAAGGAAATAAAATGTATCAAATGGGGAAATGACAAATTCTTCAACAAATGGTGCTGGCAAAACTGTACTGCTACCTGCAGAAAGCTGAAACAGGATCTGCATCTCACTCCATACACAAAATTCAACTTAAAGTGGATCAGAGAGTAGGAACTAAAGCCCCAAATTTTAAGTTCATCAGAGACAAACTGGGACCAAGCTTAGAAGGCCTAGTCTACAGTATAAAAGGACTTCCAAACATAGCCAGAAATTGCACAATCTGAAGAGGATAAAACTGATGAATGAGACCTTCTAAATATTAAATTCCTGCGTGCATTAAAAACTTTTTTCCAACAGAATGAAAAGAACATCTACTGGCTAGGAAAAAATATTTGGCAGTATCATTTCAGACAAGGGTCTCATATGAAAAGTTTATGGACTCCTACAGGGCTCCACAAGAAAAAGACATGGGCAAAAGATAAAAGATAAAGAAAGAGTTTTAACAGGGGAAGATATTTGGATTGCCAAAAGACACATGAAAAAATGCTCAAAGTCACTGGCAATAAGAGAGATGCAAATAAAAACTACAATGAGAAATCAGCTCACTCCAGTAGCAGTGGCAAAGTTTAACAGGGTAGCAAGTAATAAATGTTGGAGAGGATGTGGTGAGATAGGAACTCTTTTACATTGTTACATTGTTTTACATTGTGGGATTATAAAATGATATAGCCACTCTGGAAGGCAGTATGACATTTCCTTAAAGCGGAACATTCAAATTCCATTTTGTTGTTATTTTTGTTCACTGTTGAGTCACTTGTGACTCACAGGAAATCTGTGTCAATAGCCCTGAAACCTACTCTTTCCTGTGCCAACTTTACTGTCTCTGACACACCTAACCTCATTACCCCAGTCACTAATTCAGTCAATCTCATAGATGGTCTTTCTTTCTCTGTCCTTCCACCATTCCAAGCATGCTGCCCCTCTCCAAGGACCAGTTCCTCCTTGCAACATGCCCAAAGTATGTCAGACAAAGCCTCAGAAATTCCACAGGACCCAGCTATTCTACGGTTTGGAATATACTCTGAGAAAATGAGAACTGGGGCACAAACTGAGACTTGTACATCAATGTTTATAGCAGCATTATTTACCATCACAAGAACATGGAAAGAGCCCAAATGTCCAACCACAATCAAATGGATTGAGAAATGATGGTATGCTCACATGATGGAATACTACGTAGCACGCAGCAACAATG
>NW_006399811.1:1149834-1151280 GCF_000299155.1 Elephantulus edwardii | reverse complement strand
CCTGGTATAAGATCATTATCGTAGAATGTGTATGAGGATCCAAGGAGGAGAGAAAAGAGCAGATGGGTGATGATGGGTGTGTGTGTGGTGGTGGTGGTTAATCAAAGGGTCGTGCAACTTGATGGGTAGAGGTAGGGATGGGTAAAGGAAATGGGAAAGCTCTGGTGTGAAAAACAATATATATGAACTTTTAAGTAAATCTGTATAAAATGAAAATTTTATTTAAATAAAAAAAAGAACTTTGCTTCTATAGTAAGATATGCTCAGGTTCTGATTCTGATGTTTCATTCAGCTAACTGATTTTTTTCAGCCTAGTTATTAAATACTTTTAAGTCCGTTTCCTTATTTGGAAAAAAAGATATTTACTAATTCCAGCCTTTATAGGACTACTGCTAAAAATTAAAGGTCATGAAGATAAACTGTTAAGTGTTTAGTATAGCATCAGGCACATGTTAAGCACTAAACAATAAGTGTGTATCTATTAGTTATTTTTAAATATATCCAAGAGCTCATTATAAACTATAAAGTCTTGTAAAACTGTAACATACTGATCATAGTTGTTAGATTTTATTGTCTAAATCAGAAGTATTTTGGTCTTTGGAAATTCATGATCATAATGACTAAAGTACAAATATGTGATAGTATATATGCCCTTTTTCCATACACAGGCACATATTCAATATTTCAAAATGTAAACAAATTGATTTAGCACAGTGCTTAAAGGGTTTTTAAGTGGGTTGAGAGAACAATTTGACAAACAAGCCATTATTTCAGTAAAATAAATGGAATATTTTTATCCTATTTTATTTATTACATCTTTATGTGAATTATTTTTAAAAAATAATAAATGTAAAGTGTTTAAACAATGTATACACTGATCTTGCAATGGTTCTTAGCTATTCATTTAAGGACTGAGATGGCTGTATAAAACAGTACAACACAGAGCCCAAAGAATAGGGCCCTAGAAACTAAAATTTTCCATCTACTTATTTTCTAAATGAGGAAATTAAGGTTTAGGAAGGTTAGATGATTTGATTAAAATTCCACACTAACTGAGTGGCAGTAATGTAATTAAAATCCTTCAGAACTTTATGCCATGAACCTTCAAATGTTCTCCAGGAAAAGACTTGCCTCAGCCATTCTTGCTTGCATTTCTTTTGTGAATGCTATTCTCTTGTCCGAAAGAAAGAGAGAGAGAGAGAGAGAGAGAGAGAGAGAGAGAGAGAGAGAGAGAGAGAGAGAGAGAGAGACACCTGTTTTTACTTCCCTTAAGACTAATTCAGTTGCAACCTTTGGAAAAAATTTCCTGACCTCATAGAACAATAGGAAGAAGGATTGGCCACCCACTTCTGAAATAGCAGGCCTCTGAAAACCCTATGCACAACAGAACACACGCAGATTAACAAAAAGGGCAACCTAGGTAGAACCATCAAGTATGGAAACACA
>NW_006399811.1:1142411-1146089 GCF_000299155.1 Elephantulus edwardii | reverse complement strand
GAACAAAAGTGTGGTACCCTGTATCTGGGCATCCTTTAGAACTCGGGGCTAATTACAACATATTTCAACTGCCAGTTTCCTCTATTAGATTCAGGACAACTGAAGGATACAGTATCATTGCTTCAGTATCCCTGCCACTAACCCAGGAACTGTTAATAGCAGGCTCTCACTGAATATCTATTGAACAAGTAGTGTAATCAACCATCCCAGGCTTTTTCTGTGGGAGGCAGAAAGGATAGAATTAAGGACAGAATTGGAAAGATAGATGGGATGGGAGAATAACATTATCTTTATTAAAGATAGCAGCAAAGCAAATACAAGTGAAATAGAGGTTTTAAAATAAAAGCTTTAATAAGTTTATGCTAAAGCCCTTATCATTTTTTCACAAAAATAGGAAAAGGAACACTAATGTTCATTATAGATCATAATAGTCAGAATATGCTCATTATCAGATGGATGGAGAAACAAGGCAAGGTATAGTGGACTGTCACCAGATGGTGTGCTGTTAGAAAGAGAAGTGAAGTCGTTGCACATGCTGTAGCAGGGTGGACCTCAAAAACAACAAGCTGAGTGAAAGAAGTCATGCACAAAACGACAAACACTGACAATTTCACTTATAAGAAATGAAGGAGCCAGCAGGGCAAGCCATGCGTTTGGGCCCTGGTGGGGCAAGCCAGCCTTCGGGGTGAGCTCCTCAGCCCTCGGATTGTACCATCTGACCACTGGGTAAAAAAACAACAACAAAAAACTGCCTAGGGTATACAGAGAATTTTGTTGAGGCTACTTTCCTCCACCCTCTCCCCTAGTACACCAGTAAGTAACACCCTCAAAGCCGTTCAATTTGTAACTCACAAGTTTGTTCTCTCTAGATTTGCTCCCTTGTCTATAGGTAACCTTAAAACTGAGTTTTACTCCAGACCTGACCCTGAACCCAGTACCAGAGACAAAAAAGGAAATACAATGGCCAGTTAAGGAAGCAAAGGAGGATGGAACCTCAGGGTCAGCCATCCCCACTGGACCCACCTGGGAAAACATTTTGCAGTCCAGAGGGGAGTAAATGTCAGGAAAACATCTTCTAACAGAACAAGGCGGCAAGCAGCTTTAACCCAAGACCACCAGTAAGGGGATAAAGTGTGCTTCCTTTTCCCCTTCACATCAATGCCCCTATTCAGCATGAAGAAGCCAGAGAGTCTGCACCCAATTCCCAAATGAGAAACCCACAAGTGAAAAAGACAGTTTGTTTAATCACCATTGGACTATGTTTACCATTGCCCTGAATCATCTGGTCCCCACTGGATCCTTTTCATTTCCTTTACCTCCACCCACCAACCAAATTGTGCAGCCTTGCAACTGCATCCCTGCAATTTTCATCTCTGCCCATCCTCACACTTCTGCTCCCAACCCTCACCTCTGTTTATCCCCAACATGTTTTTTCCAATAAAATTTAAAAAGAGAGAGAGAGAGAAAGAAAAAAAAATGAAGGAGCAATGCCAACTATTAAGTACTTTTCTATTAACTGAAGGTTGGTGGTGCAAACTCATGCAGATGCTGCAAGGCAGGCAGGCCTGGTGATTTGCTTCTAAAAGCAGCCTTGGAAACCCTACGGAGTTCTACTCAGCCCACACAGAGGTATATGAGTCAGAACCCACTTGATGACAATTGTTGCTGTATGTCCCTTCCAGTTGGAACTGACTCATAGCTGACTCTCCAGCAGGTTCTCAGAGGCAGTAAATCACATTGGAGGAGATTTCCCATCTTTCTCCCACAGAGCAGCTGGTAGATTTGAACTATATACCTTAGAACTGACAGCACCACTAAGGTACCAAAGCTTCCTTGATGGTAATTATTGTTGTTATGTGTTGTCGAGTTAGTAACAACAAAAACATGTAGTCATAAGAACAGGGAAACACATCTTACCCAGTGGGAGGAAGATGGACAATCTTCTCCTGTGTGATTGACAGATTCTGAATCAAACTAGAGAGTCAGCTGTGTGTCAGTCTATAACAATACAACAGTATCTCAAAAGAGGTGAGTGTAAAGCATGCCCTATATTATTGTTGCCTCATTAATATAACAAAGACACTCCAATCTCAAATGAGCTTACAAACACAAGATAGTGATTAGAATTTATAAGCATAATTTGTTGGGGGACACCAGTCAATCCATATCACTTTTGGTACCTTAAAAATCCTATCATTCTCAAATGTAAAACATATTTATGCCATTATATCATCTTAAAAATATGAAATCCACTCCCAGACTTGCTCTCATCCTTTGAAATCTAAATAAAATGTGAGATTTCAGGCACATTCCATCCTGGAACAAAATTCCTTTTTATCTGTCAATCTGTGAAATCTAGACTAAAAATAATATGCTTCCAAAGTACAAAGGTAGAATAGGCACAAGGTACACATTTCCATTACAAACAGGAGAAACTGGACAGAAAAATGGGATTACAGGAACCCTGAAAGGCCCAAACTCAGCAGAACTATTTGCATTAGCTCTGAAGGCTTGAAAAGGATTCTTTCTTCTCTGATACTAACTACACAGTAGCCTTTCCCTCCAGACTTTAGTATTCTGAATTCAGCATTGGTGTCTTCAAAACTGTGAGAAAATAAATTTCTGTTTATTACAGTCACTCATTGTGGTATTTCTGTTAAAGGAGCATTAGATAACTCAGATTGAATTTGTAATTGGGAAAAGCAAGGGTGGTGTGGGAAGGGAGGTGTTTTGGATAGTAGATAGAGGCTTGAAGAGTTTTAAGGGACTTAATAGTATTAGGAAGGAGGCTTGTTGGCATAATGTGAAATGTGTTAGGCTATTAACTGAAAGGTCACAGACACAGTTTGAAGCTATAGAGAAAGTCTCTATTGTTTTATAGAATACACATGGAAGTAACAACAGGATCCTGTTAGAAATACAGATGTTAAATGTGTTTCTGGTGAGACTTTAAAGAAAATAATGAACACATGGTGGGCAATAGAAGCCAAGTAATGATTTTTAAGCAATGGCAAAGAACTTGTAAGTGATAAACTTGGATATTTGACTGAAGAGATTTCTCTATGAGATCTTAAAGGGTCTGTGTAGCTTCTCACTGCCACTAAGGTGAAATGTGACAGAAAAGAGATGGACTTAAAAGTAGACTACACACACACACACACACACACACACAAAGTGAACTATGCAAAATGAAAACAAACATTAGTGCTTTGGACAATTATATTGCATAAATTGAAGCCACACATTCTAGAATTTTTATCAAGGTGGCTACTACACAATCTTGTGATAAGGATATATTAAAATATATTTTATATTAAATAATAAGAATATAAGAAGTTTACAGAATCCTACAGGATTCTACAAGAAAAAGACTGATAACTCAATTACAAAAAGGGCAAAAGACATAGAAGGACTTTTAACAGAAGAAGATATTTAGATGGCTAAAAGACACATGAAAAAATGCTCAAAATCACTGGCAATAAGAGAGATGCAAACCAAAACCACAATAAGACACCATCTTACCCCAGTAGCAGTGACAAAGTTTAACAGGACAGCAAGTAATAAGTGTTGGAGAGGATGTGGCAAGATAGGAACTCTTATATATTGTTAGTGGGACAAATGTTACAAACACCCTGGAAGGCAGTTTGACATTTCCTCAAAAAGCTGAACACAGAAATT
>NW_006399811.1:1137681-1141841 GCF_000299155.1 Elephantulus edwardii | reverse complement strand
GATGCAGCCAATCAACCCATCAACTTGAACTAAAAAGGACAATGAAAGAAGACTGTTGGGAGGAGCCTAGGAAGTTGGTTGTATCAACTTGGGCTATATATGAATTTCAAATGAGCATAATTAAGTGTTCTGGAACTCCTATTCTTTGCAATGTTACCTGTAATTTTATATGAGTCACAGAGTTAGATGCATTTGCACAATCTAGAAGACGCAGGTAAACCTTTATATATATATATTTATATTTTTTTTTCTGTTTTCAGTTAAGATTGCTCTGACAGCACCAAAACAATATCCTTTGTACTAACACTCTCTTCAATCCAGTTTTAATTTCTTGCAGTGCCTTGTTGATATACTATTGAAACTAGTTTTCAATGATAATCACCATCAATTACTTTCATGTAATGCTGTTCAATAATTTCTGCATGCCACTGTATTAATTGTATTTAGAAAAGGTATGTGTAAGAATCTCTTCTAAATGAGTTGGCCCAGCAATTGTCTTTCACATTTCTTGACAAAGAGGGTGCTTTTAGCATTGCTTTCATTTGCTGAGACATCTCAATTTGTATTCCAGTAATTTCCAGAATATTTTTTTTTTTACTAATGTCTTCAGTGCAGCTTGAACTTCTTCATTCAGCATCATTGTTTCTTGATCATATGTTACCTCCTGAAATGGCTGAACAATTCTTTGTAGTATAGTTACTACGTATTCTTTACATATCCTTTTTTACATTTCTTGTGACATTGAACTTTTTCTTCCATAAAATATTCAACACTATAGTTGTAAGCTTGCATTTATTCCCTTCAATTTCTTTATCTTGAGGATTGCCAACTTAGCACAACTATGAATGACAAAGATGAAGAAATGTAAGATTTTTACCAACACTTAGTCTGAAACTGATCACACATGCAATCAAGATGCATAGATAATTATTACTTGTAGAAATGAAAAAAATCAGAAATGAAGACAGAAGCATAGCTGGGAAATATGACTCTGGAGATAGAAATGACATAGAAGACGGCATGACAGAAATTTTCCAGATCAATGGGATGGACAATATTTTTTTCAATATTATAAAGAACACCTATATACTGACCTTATTGTTGTTGTGGCAGGTTTTCAGAGGCAGTTAATTGTATGGGAGGAGACTGTCCATCATTCTCTTATGGAGCAGCTGGTGCCCTCAAACCACAAGCCTTTGGATTGCAGTGCACCTTCTTTCCACTAGGCCGCCAGAGCTCCTTCTATATTGACTTTACTAGAGGTAATATATTTAGCTTGTTATTGTTGGCATTAGGTGCTGTCAAGTTGAGTATAGCTTATAGTGACACTGTGAAACAACAAATCTGAATCCAGTCCTGTCCTGAGCCATCTTCACACTTCCTGACACACAAGAGCCCAGTGCAGAAGTCCCTGTTACAGTCTATCTGGTCGAGGGTCTTCCTCTCCTTCTCAGACCTTCTGGCTGCCCCAATATCATGTCTCTTTTCAAGGACATGTCCAAAGTATGTGAGTCGAAGCCTCATCATTCCTGCCTCCAAAGAGCACTCCAGCTGCACTATCTCCAAGACATATCTGTTCATTCTCTTAGCTGTCCATGAGATGTTCAGTGCTCTTCTCCAATAACACAGCTCAAAGGCACCAATTCTTTTTCTGTCATCCTTATTCACTGTCTAGGTCTCAGATGCGTAGCTAGTAATCAGGAAGACTATGGCTTGAATCAGATACACCTTAATCCTCAAACTAACATGACTCCTCCTCAAAAATTTGGAAAGGTCCCTAACTGCAGATTTTCCCAGTGCAATGCATCTCCTTATTTCCTGACTGCTGTTATCAACAGTGTTAATTGTGGATCCAAGCAAGAGGAAGCTGTTGACAGTTTCAAGCTCCTCTCCATCCATCATGACACTGCCTATTGGTCCAGTGGTAAGAATCTTTGTTTCCTTGATATTGAGATGCAATCCATTCCAAAGGCTGTAAGTGAGCAAGTAAGGTTGTATTATCTACAGAATGCAGATTATTGATGAGTCTCCCTCCAATACGGATGCCACATTCCTCTTCATAGAGTGCAGATTCTTGGGTAATTTACTCCACATATAGACTGAACAAATATGGAAATAGACTCCAACCTGACGCACTCCCTTCCCAATTCCAAACCATATATATTGACCTTACCAGACATAATATTCAAAGATAAAATCAATTATATATGTAGGAAGAGACAACTGATAAGCTCAATATCATCACTTAGAATATTGCTGGGGGACGATAATGGACCAGTCCATCATTTGTTCCTATGCAAGTTCAAGTTAAAGCTGAAGAAAAATAGGACAAGTCTCTGATACTCAAAGTATAGCTTCAAGAATGGAATTGAAAGAGTGAACATTAATGACTAAAACAGACAATAGTGTGATCACATTAAGGACATAAACCATGTCCAAAGCAAAAGGTTACTAAAAAGATAGAAAATAAAGATAAGAGCAAAATGGACACTGAGAGATGTTCTGAATATTATTTTTGAACATGAAGTAGCATGAAAAGAAAAGAGCTGAAAAAAATGCAATGGGCAGCTCAAGAAGACAAACTAAAGTATTATAATGAAATGTGTAAAAACCTGGAGTCATAAACTGAAAAGAGAAGAATACAGTTGGCATTTCTTAAATAAAAGTTAATTAAGTTTTATTTCTTGAATAAAAGTACCAAAGGCATAATGTTAGGTTTTACGACACATTTATGGGGAGGTGTGAAATTAATTTACAATGATAACATTTTACCAAAATTGAAAATACCCTGGAGAAAATTTTCATTTAAGCAACATGATATTGGGGGCAAACCAAGACAGAACTCTAACAAACTCAAACTCTCTGCTGTTTTCAGAGGCTGCAAACTGCACAGAAGATGACTGCCCATCTTTCTCCCACAGAGCTGCTGGTCGATTCAAACTGCAAGAAGAATATCACCTTTGGGGTAGCAGCACAAATCCCTCTGGACACCACCAAGACAGTTATTATTGTAATGGAGTTGGAACCAACTTAAGCTATTCCATTGATAGGCTAACAACAGTAAAACAGCACAGATATTCCCATAGATCACCTGGTAGATTCGGACCAAGACAGAGAAATAGCCACATCATAAAAATTCAAAGTCCTGAACAATCCGGCTTCCCTTTCCTCATCAAGATTGGTGATATACTGCCACCCACAGGACAATCTGTATACCTTCACTGAAGTTACAAAGTGACTTGCAAAAATCACTGCAAATTCAATGGTATTAGTATGAATTGTTTTCTTTTCCTATTTTTATATTTTGTATTCTAATGTGATAACTCAATAGGAAGAAGGATTGGCCATCCACTCGGATATAAGGAGAATTGATGCTTTTGAGCTTTGGTGCTGGAGAAGAGTGTTGAGGGTACCATGGACTGCTAAGAAAACAGATTCATCCTGGAGAGGGATAATTGGGCTGCTCCCTGGAGGCAAGGATTCTGAGGCTTTATCTGACATACTCTGGACATGTTGTAAGGAGAGACCGGTCCTTGGAGAAGGACATCATGTTTGGGAGGGTACAGGGCAGGTGCAGGAGGGGAAGGCCCTCTGGGAGGTGGATTGATTCGGTGACTGTGACAATTGGGATGAGTGTGTTGGAGACAATGAGATTGGCACAGGACAGAGCAGAGTTTAGGGCTGTTGTACATAGGGTTGCTATGAGTCGCAAGTGACTCGACGGCACATAATAACAACAACAAAAATGTGATAACCTGAAGTACAACTACAGGACTACACTCTTATCTTTAGTCCTTAATTCTGTCATTATATTTGAGAACAGAAAATAGACCTTGTCATCTAAACGATACTGAAAGCAATTTTCTAACTTCAAGGGGCTTTGCTCTTCACTCATCATCTATTAAACCTAGATAGAATTAAAATATTACCTTTAAGCAAAAGTTATTTATGAATTGACCTTTTAGAAGGGGTCGTGGTACTAGGGATATTGTAGCTGATGTTAGATGGATCTTGGCTGAAAGCAGGGAATACCAGAGGACTGTCTATCTGTGTTTCATTGACTATGCAAAGGCATTTGACTGTGTTGATCATAACAAACTATGGCTGACTCTGAGAAGAATGGGAATCCCAGAACACTTGATCGTTCTAATGCGAAAGTT
>NW_006399811.1:1134491-1136836 GCF_000299155.1 Elephantulus edwardii | reverse complement strand
CTCTATGAGGTGGATTGATTCAGTAACTGGGGTAATCGGGATGGGAGTGCCAGAGACAGTGAGACTGGCACAGGACAGAGGGGAGTTTAGGGCTGTTGTACATAGGGTCGCTATGAGTCGCAAGTGACTGGACAGCACATAACAACAACAATACAGAAAGAGAAAGAAGAAATCACACATTGGAAGGTGAGAAGAAAAAAAAAAACCACTTCTGTGAAGATCCTGATGGCAAGCAATAACTCTTAAGAAAACCATCTCTCCACGAAGTAGATTCTGTTACTGATTTTCACCAAATGTCTTCCAGTTTGTTGTACTGTTGTGCCTTGAGTGTCATTTTGAAAGCTATGTCATTGATAGGCTAACAACAGGAAGAATGACACTGATATTTCAAATACCAGCACACTCACCTAGAACAGATTTTAGTGTAATTTCCAGGCCAACACAGAACCAATTTGGTTATGATAACCACCTGGATAACCATTTGATTATGATAACCACTGCAAGAATAGATTTGATACAGAGATCTAATGACTGAAGACTAGATGAGTTGTTGATGACTTCAAGGATGATGAAGAAAGCAAAAAGTTTCAAGAAGACAAAACAAAACAAAAAAACCCAAAACTAAAAACATTTTTTGAGTTGAGGTTCTCACTTTAATCCCAAGTACTTCTTAGAGGAGCACAAGAAATAAAGTGAAACTACAGGCAGGTTAAAAGAAGACTTCTTGGAGAATATTCTGGAGCAGTTGTGTGAATTTGAGACAGTTGGTGGGAAGTTGGATAAGCAGACCCGTGGAATGGCTTAGCAAATCTAAGAGTTTAGAATGTAGCCAGGCATCTCAATGGACTTGAGGAGATAGACTTTTGAGTCTAGAAGGATTTTGAGAATCTGTATCTGGATTTGTAACCATTTGAGATGAAGAGGTAGTATTAATAAACTCAGAATTCTCTAAATATGTATCAGTTTATAAAATTATAATTATATAGTCCTAAAACTATCCGTTTTCTCCAGCCTGAAAAATTAGTTACTTTGTCTTGGGATTCTTTGTTTCCTTTCTTTAGTGATGTCAAGTCTTTAATCTGTTTACCAGGAGAGGAAACATCTCTCCTACATCAGCTTTTGCCTCTTTGAAACTGTTTTTCCTAGCCTTATGTAAATTGTATCTTGTCTTTTCAGGACCTGTTTTTCTCAGTCATGTGTTAACTCTTTTGTAAATTGCCTGTTTACAGGTGTCTGTATGTCTACTGTTTTGGTTTTTTCTTCATATGTAGAAATTTTTTATTTTACTAACAAAAGTGCATCATTAAGTGAGTTAGTATCCAGCCCTGGTATGAAAGCCTAATGACCACTCCCTGACAAGGAGGCAGCCTCTAAGATGTATGTCACTGCTTTCTTCCACATCTGTAATACAGTGCCTATGGATATCACAATTCATCTGTCTTGTTGGCAATTGACTATGGAACGAACCCCTTGCATTCAGTAACAAAGCTTGTAATAAAGCACCCTCAGCAGTCCTCTTATGGATGGTCAGGCAAAATGCAATTCTTATCACAGGTCCTTTCCTGTGTTCTTTGCCTTGAGAAAGGATTAAAGCTGATCCATGCCAACCCTGCCAATGGGCTTATACTTATTTTGCAAGCACATCATAATTAATAGCTTTCAGTTGTGTGGTTTTTGTTGATTTTACCCCCTTGAATCACATATCATAATTTTTATTGAAAAGAGTGTGATGTAGAGCTTCCTGGGTAGAATTACATCATAAGCAAGAGAACAAAGATAATTTTATGTCTTCTGTAGCAGTATTTATACCATGTCCTTATTTCATTGCATCAGCCAGATTAGATCTTTATTTTATTTGCATATGTTTAGTGCATTATATAAAATGGTATCTACCATTAATCCTATGTTGCATTGACTATACAAACGAATTTGACTGTGTGGATCAGAACAAACTTTGGCTAACTCTGAAAAGAATGGGAATCCCAGAACACTTGATCATGCTTTTGTGAAACTTATACTTGTTCCAGGAGGCAGTCGTTAGAACAGAACAAGGAAACACTGCATGGTTTAAAATCTGGAGGGGTGTATGCTGGGGATGTGTTTTATCTTCATACTTTTTCAAACTATATGCAGAACAGATAATCTGGAGAGTCTGGGCTCTATGAAGAGGAATGTGACATCAGGACTGGAGGAAGATTCATAAACAACCTGCATTATGCAGATGACACAACCTTCCTTGTTGAAACTGAGGAGGATCAGAAGCACTTGTTGCAGAAAAGACTGTAGCCTTCAATATAAATTGAAGCTCAATATCAAGAAAACAAAGATTCTCACAGCTAGTCCAA
>NW_006399811.1:1131568-1134021 GCF_000299155.1 Elephantulus edwardii | reverse complement strand
TACAAGAGAGGAATATCCTCAGTAAGATGGATTGACTCAGTGACTGGGTAATGGGAGTAGGTGTGTCAAAGACAATAAGGCTGGTTCAGGATAAAGCAGGGTTAAGAGCTGTTGTACACAGGGTTGCTCAGAGTTGCAGGCAACACGATGGCACATAACAACAACAATAACAACAAGCACCACCACCATTAATCAACAAAAAAAATAAATACGGTTTAAGAAATTTTCTTCTCTTTTTTATTTTACTTAAAGCTCTGGTGGCCTAGTGGATAAAGAACTGAGCTGCTATCCTAGAGGCAGGTGGTTAGAATCCACCAACTGCTCCACAGAAGCTAATGGACAATCTCTTTATAAGCCACTCATGATCTCTGAAAACTGGCTTGGAGGATCAGCCAGGAATCAGTTCCAACTAGATGGCAATGTCTTAAAGCTTCTCATTTTACCTAGAGTTTTTAGTTAGAAGTCTTATATTTCTCAAACACCTTTTAAACATCTATTATTATGATTTCTGAAATCCTTTGATAGGATTTTATAATTTTCTTCTATTGCATGATAAAATGGAATATATGGTTAGATGTCCTAATAATGAGCTACATTTATCCTAGAATAAACTCTTGCATTATCTTGAAAAATGTTTAAATTCTCTGTACTAATACTCAATACAATTTCTATCCCCTCACTTACTGCTGTATGCTTATTTTAAGGTTATGTTATTAAAATGATATGAGAAGGTTCTGGTTGCTTGGAAGAGTTTAAGTAAGACTGAAATTATTGTTCCTTTAAAGAAATGAAGGTAAATATTCTAGAAATTCCTTGGTTTAATATGTCTTTTTCAGTGTAGTTAAATAATGTGTATTCAATTTCTAATTAAAATCCATTTTGGAAATTAATATTTTGTTCTTTTAAAAGAATTTATTTTTTAAATAAAAATTTTATTAACAAAAATATAGTTTAGGAAATGCAATGCTATGCATTACATACATTTCTGAAAAATGTATCTAGTCAACTTGACAGTACCTAACAGCAACAATATATATTTTTGCTTGGAAAAGTAGGTCAGTGAAAGGTAGCTTCACAGTGACAATTACAGGCTTGTACGTGACAGAGATGTGAGGATAGCACAGGACAGGGCAAGGTTTTAGCCTGTGGTTCATAGGTTTACTATGAGCCTTGGTCAATTTGAAAAATTTCTTACAGACTTTCAAACATGATACACAGAATGGCAGAGGTTCTCTTTATATGTCTTACAATAGTTTCTCTAAAAGGTTTATGCCTCCAGGCTAATTCCTAATCGTCTTTATTTATATTTTAAATAAAATTTTTATTTTATACTGGCTTACTTACAAAGTATGCATTGTTTTCCACACCGTATCTTTCCCATTTCTTTTACCCACCTATCCCTCCACCCATCAAATTGTGCGGCCCTATAAGTACCCATTCCAAAGAAAAGTGATCCGACAAAGTGAAGAAATTATCAAACAATATCATTAATATCACATGCAAGCAAGATTCTGCTGAAGACTATCCAAGAACGACTGGAGCAGCACATCAACAGAGAACTGTCAAAAGTGCAGGCTGGGTTTGGAAGAGGCCATACTACTAGGGATATTATAGCTAATGTTAGATGGATTTGGCTGAAAGCAGGGAGTACCAGAGGAATGGCTATATATGTATGTTTCATTGACTATGCAAAGGTGTTTGACTGTATGGATCAAAACAAACTATGGCTGATGCTGAGAAGAATGGGAATCCCAGAACTTGATCATGCTTATGTGAAACCTATACTTGGACCAGGAGGTGGTCATCAGAACAGAGCAAGGAAACACTGCATGGTTCAAAACTGGGAAGAGTGTATGCCAGGGATGTGTCCTGTCTCCATACTTTTTCAATGTACATGCAGAAAAGATTACGCAGGAGGCTGAGTTCTATGAGGAGAAATGTGGTATCAGGATTGGAGGAAGACTCATCAACAATCTGCATAATGCAGATGACACAACCCTGCTTGCTGAAACTGAGGAGAAGCTAAAGTGCTTGTTGCAGAAGGTCAAGGACTGCAGCCTTCAATATGGATTGAAGCTCAATATCAAGAAAACAAAGATTCTCACCACTGGACTGACTGGCAGCTTTGTGATGGATGGTGAAGAGATTGATATTGTAAACAGCTTTAATTTGCTTGGCTCCACAATCAATGGTCTTGGCACTTGCAGCCAGGAAATTAAAAGACATACTGCGGTGGGAAACTCTGTCAGAGACCTCTCTTAGAATACTGAAGAGCAATGATGTCAGTCTGGAGACTAAGGTGGATACAGGCCATGGTCTTTGCAATCACTTGTTATGCATCAGTGATCTGGACAATGGCTAGGGATGTTAGAAGGAGAATTGATGTCTTTGAGTTGTGGTGTTGGAGAATAGTATTGAATATACCAGGGACAGTTAAGCAAATGAACAAGTTC
>NW_006399811.1:1120166-1130493 GCF_000299155.1 Elephantulus edwardii | reverse complement strand
AAAATGGGTGACCCTAGAGGACATTATGCTGAGTGAAGTATCTCAGTCACAAAAGGACAAATATTATATGGTGCCACTGTTGTAGAATGAGGCTGACACTGGGATGGGGGTAAGACTGAGAAAAACTGGATAATTTATGTTGACTGCATTGAAGCTGATGAGGGAGAGAACAGTTTAAAATTAATATATTTTAGGGCATTATGATTATCATAAGAGTCTGGAATGAGGGTTGCAGAGTAGAGTATACTTGGGGTGGGGGTGGGGATGTGCGAGGGTGGGGATTATGTACCAATGAAGGAGTTTTGCTTTTCGGGGAGAGGAGTGAACTGGGGTGTGGGTGGGGGTTGGTAGGTGGGGAGAAAAGTGCAACAATGAATGAATGGAATTCCAAAATCTCTGTAGATGTTCATTGAAATTAATAATAAAAAAAGAAAAGAAAAAAAAGACTGCTATGAGTCGCAGACAACCCAATGGCACATAACAACAACAACAACATGATTATCCCCCTGCCCATCCTCACTCCATGGCTCCTACCCTTCCCCTCTTGGATCCTCATACACATTTTACTAATTATCTTTCTTTTTCTACAGTAATGGTCTTACACAGGTGTGTGTTTTCTTTTCTCCCTCACCTCTTCTTGTATACCACAGAGTCAGATCCAACCGGCACAGGAGGAGATGGCACCTCCTTCTCCAGCAAAGCATCTGGTAGATTTTAAGTGCATAAATTCTATGGACAAACAATTCAATTATAGTTGTCGGGATATTAATCTAAAAAGTAAGTTGTAAAATGCTAAAGGAGAACCCAAAGATGTTACCAAGCTTTCTCTGAGCTCATCCAGAACTATTTAAGTTTGGTACTTCCCAGATAGAAAATACCCAACAAACCTGTTATAGAAAGGGTATATTTTGCCCTTTTATCTTTATATATTTTTCAAAACAACATTTTTGGGGGTGTTTTTAAACTGAAAATTACACAGTAAGCCAGGTTCCTATTTAACAATATTGTAGATTGTTGAGTGATAGTTGTTACATCACTTGCCATGTATTCTCATTCCCATTCATTCCATTCTCATTGGATCATTTCCAAGACTCAAGTTTCTTTGTCCCCTTACCTTCTCATCATTTCCATTCAGTCTCACATAGATTATTTTTTTAAAGGAGCTCATTACTTAGAGGTGACATTGCTTATTAATTACTTATTAATACATGTTTAAAACTTGTTCTTAAAAAAATGAAAGACGACTTCTTGGGACATCTATTGTCTAAGGTTTAAAGATTATCTTAAGGCAACAGTTTCAGGAGTGTTGTTGTCAGGTGCCATCGAGTTGACTCATAGCAATTTTATGAACAATGGATCTTAAACCTGCCTACCCTATGCCATCCTCATCATCTCTGACACACTGGAGCTCACTGCTGAACTCACTTTGTCAATTTATCTCACAGGGGTCTTCCTCTCCTTTGCTAGTCCTCCACCTTTCACAGTATAATGTCTGTTTCCAAGGAATTGTCCCTTTTGACAACATGTCCAAAGTATGTGAAACAAAGTTTCACCAACCTTGCCTCTACTGAGTACCCTGGTTTCACCACCTGTAGGATGTATTTGTGCGTTCTTTTGGCAGTCCATAGTAATACTCAGCACTATTCTCCAACAGCACAATGCAAAAGATTTCTTTTTCTTTTGTCATCATTACTCACTGTCCAATTCTTAGATGCATAGGAAGTATCTGAAAATGTCATTGCATGGATGCAAGGCATCTTAGTCCTTTGTTGTTAGGTGCCACTGAGTTAAGTACAATTCACGGTGACTCTATGAACAGTCAGCCTGAAAACTGCCCTATCTTATGCCATCCACATCATCTCTGAGCACTAGAACCGACTGCTGAAGTCACCATGACAATTCATCTCTTTGGGGGCCATCCTCTCCTTTGTTGACCCTGCATCTTTCCAAGCATGATTTCCCTTTCGAAGGAATAGCCTTAATTAGCTTCATGTCCAAAATATGAAAAACAAAACTTCACCATCTTTTTCTCCAAGAAGCACTCTGGCTGCACCTTTCCTAAGACATACCTGTTTGCTCTTTTTGCAGCTTATGTGATAGTCGGTATTCTTCTCCAGCACCACAACCCAAAGGCATAAATTCTTCTTCTGTCATTCTAATTAATTTCCCAGCTCTCTGACTGAGAAGATCATGACCTGGATTGGGCACACTTTAGCCTATAAGCTGACACCAGTGCTCTTCAGCATTTTGCATAAGTTTCTGACAGTGGACTCTTCTAATGGATTATGTTGTCTGATATTCTGACTGCTGGTCCCAAGGATATTGACTGTTGCTCCAAGACTGATGAAATTATGAACAGCTTTAATCTTTTCTCCGTCTAGCATAATGTTGACTGTTGGTTCTATGGTTAAGGACCTTTACATCTTGTTGAGATGTAATCCATACTGAAGGCTGTAATCCTTGGTCTTTTTTTTTTTAAAGGTTTTTTTTTTTAAATTTTATTTTATTATTTTGTGCGTGAATCGTCAAATTGGACCTCACTGCTGGTACAGGAGGAGATGGCCCCTCCTTCTCCAGCAGAGCATCTGGTGGATTTGAACCGTATACCTCTGGGATTGCAGTGCAGCCTCTTGCCACTAGACCACCAGAGCTCCCTTAATCCTTGATCTTCTACAGCAAGTATTTCAAGTCCTCATTTTCAACAAGCAAGGATGTGTCATCTGCATAAGGAGATTATTGATGAGTCTTCCTCTAATTCTGATGTCATATTCTTCTTCATAGAGTCTGGATTTGTGAATTAATTTGCTCAGCATACAGACCAAATAGGTAGGGAGAAAGGATATAGCCCTGCTGCACACTCTTCCTCAATTTAAACCATGCAGTGTTCCCTTGCTCTGTTCGCACAACA
The DNA here is from genome assembly GCF_000299155.1 of Elephantulus edwardii. Classification (NCBI taxonomy): domain Eukaryota; kingdom Metazoa; phylum Chordata; class Mammalia; order Macroscelidea; family Macroscelididae; genus Elephantulus; species Elephantulus edwardii. The sequence continues at coordinate 1,127,585 of NW_006399811.1, read as the reverse complement.
GCTTCTTGGTCTAGGAATAGATTCTGTATAAGCATAACTAAATGTTCAACAATTCCCATCCTTCTCAATGTTAGCCATAATTTGTTATGATCCAAACAATCAAATGCCTTTACATAGCCATTAAAGCACAAATAGACATTCTTCTGGTTTACCCTGCTTTTAGTCAGTATCCATCTGACATCAGCAATGATATCCCTGGTGCCATGGCCTTGTCTAAATCTAGCTTCGACTTCTGGTAGTTTCTTGTCAATGAACTGTTCTAGCCATTTTTTAACAATCTTCAACAATATTTCTATTGCATGAGATAGTAATGATACTATTTGATGATTTCATTCTTTAGATCACCTTCTTGGGAATGGGGACAAATATGGATCTTTTCCAGTCAATTGGCCAGGTAGCTATCCTCCAAATTTCCTGACATAAAGTGGTGAGTACATCAAGGCTGCATCTGTTAGTTGAAACATGTCAACTGGAGTTCCATTGATTTTGGGGGCCTTATTTTTTGCCAATGTCTTCAGTACAGCATGAGCATCATCTTTAATCAGACTGGGTCATGTTCATATGTTACTTCCTGAAATTTCTCAGTGTTAACTAATTCTTTTTGATACAGTGATTCTGTGTATTCCTTCCATCTTCTTCTGATGGTTCCTGGATCACTGAAGATTATGCCCACTGATTCTTTCAGTATTACCATTTGAGGCTTGTTTTTCAGTTCTTTCAGCTTAAGAAAACAGAGCGAGTTCTTCCGTTTTTATTCTCTGACTCCAGTTCTCTGCACATTTCATTATAATATTTTGCTTTATCTTTTTTTTTAGTTTGCTTACAAAGTTTGTATAGTATACATTATGTTTCACACTATTTGTCATTCATATTGTGTTTCATACAAAATTAATTACCATTGGACCTTGCCCATCCTTATACTGTCTTTTCAGGTCCTACTGGATCATTCCCATTTCCTTCATCCCCTCCCTCCATTCTGCTTTATCTTCTTGAGCTGCCTTTTGCAATCTTCTGTTAATCTTTTTTACTTTGACATCTCTTCCTTTCCTTTGACTTCTTGATGCTCTAATGTAATTCATTTTCATAGTCCCTCTTTTTTTAATGGACTTAAAAATGTATTAGTTTATACTAGTTTACCACAAATGTCATAAAGTTCATACACATTGTTTTCCACACAGGGTCTTTCCCTTTTTGTTTAACCGTCCCTCCCTCCACTATCAAATTGTGTGACCCTGTGATTAAGGACCCCCCCCCCAATCCTCATACTCATTCTACAATAATGGCCTTCCACAGTATTTGTCCTTATGAGAATGAGTTAGTTCACTTAGCATACTGCTCTCCAGTCTCTCCCATGTTAGTTAGTAATTTACAAAATCATTGCTCCTTCTGACATCCATTTTGGAGTTATTTCTTCTTCTTTATAATGACCTTTTGCTCTCTTTAAGGATGATATCCTTGATATTCTCTCATAGATCTTCAGGTCTTTAACTAGTGGTGTTCAATTCCTCAAACTTGTTCCTAAGAAGATCCTTAAATTTACCTGGGATAGACTCAAAGAAATATTTTGGTTCCTGTGTACTAGTTTTAACTTTTTTAGCTTCAGTTTAAACTTGCATATGAGTAACTGATTCTGTTACACATTTGGCATCTAGTCTGGTTTTGACTTCAGATACTGTACCTCTCCAACAATTCTTTCCACAAATACAGTCAGACTGATTATTGTGCCATTCACCAGGTGAGGTCCATGTGCAAAGTCGCTGTTAGTGTGGTGGGTTGTTGTGGTTTGGTTTTTTTTTTTTTTTTTAAGGTATTTACTATGACTAAATCATTGAGTACACAAAATTCAATCATTTGATCTCTGGCCTCATTTTTTTACTTTCCAATTACCATGCCTTTCTCTTTGTTTCCAACTTTAATGTTCTACCCAGACATTGATCTTCAGTACTTTGGAGAGATCCCTGACAGGAGATTTTAGCTATGTAAATGAATATGGGAGCAGAGGAAAGAGGATGAAATATACAGAAGCATGCTTTCTGAGAGTGCTTCTGATTCATTCTTGCCCATTTTTCACTCCTTTCCTCCCCTACCCCAGACATTTTTCTATATTCCACAGATCTCTTGTTAAGTACTTGAGCTCCACCTATGAGTTAAGACTTTGAAAAATGCATAGTTTAAAATACTGTTTTCTTGATGAGATGGGGATAATGCATTATAATATTCTGATAGAGAATAATCTTACCATATGTATAAAAAATCCAAAATGTGAGCACAGTGTTACCTAGCAATTATTTTTAAATGTTTATGTGCCATCAAGTCAGGGTAAACTTTTAGCTTATTCTTTAGTAGGTTTTCAGAGGCAGTATATTGCATGAGAAGAGACTGCCAATCTTTCTCCCATGGAGCAACTGGTAGATTTGAACTGTATGCGTTAGGATTGGTAGTACAACATCTTACCGCTAAGCCACTAATCTCTAATCAGAGATTTCTGATCATTATATAAGTAGGATAATATGTAAACTTAAAGATGTCAGTTAAGGTTTTATTTAACATGAAAGTAAAAATAATGTGTCCATAAAAATTGAGAATAAAATTGGCTAAATAAATTCTAGTACAACGGGATATTAAACAGCCACTAAAAAAGGCTAAGTACCATGTATGGTACTTAATACACAGTACACATGAGCTCATTTCATTGCTTATTATGTACAAAATACTAATCATACATGAACTCCTTTAGCCTTAAAACTATACTTATTTTATAGATGAGAAGATGGCAATTTATGGAATATCATTGGGTATATTGTTGGAAATGGCAATCATACACCTTATATACGTACAGACACAGATTGATAAACATCATATTATCAAAAGAAAAAGAACATAGCTTATAGTATTTTTTTCAAACAAAATACATATTCATTCTTTGACACTATTCTTCTGTGTTTCCCTCCTATCTCATCTTACTTACTTCCTTCAAATCTACATAGTAATATATTGAAGAGTTGAGGAGGAGACAAAATTCCCAGTGTTTCATCCAAACTAGCTCTGGGAGTGAGATGATGAGTGTGCTTTCTTGCTCTTTGTAATATATACACAAACATAATGACAAAATGAGCTTATGATGCTTGGAAGGGGGTTGTTGTTGTTGTTGACTGCTGTCAAATTGAGCACGACTCATAGCAACCCTATGAACAAAAGGCCTGAAGCCCCTCTACAACTACTGACATTTATCAAAGTTCATAGAGTTTCCAGAGGCATGTTGTTTAGGAAGTGGATGCTACTCTTCCTTGCAAACTTGTCTTAATCTGAGAGCTCCACCTAACACTGTCCACCATGGGTAACCATTAAGGCATTTGACACCTCAGTGGCACAAGGTTCAGCATCACAGCAACCCCAGGTTACCACAGTAGAGAAAACTGACAGATGAATGCTGTACCACTTAGAAGAATGTTCCTCCAAAATAAAATCAACTGATTTTTAAATACAAAGGAAGGGTGGGGGGAGAAAAAAAATTCTAGCATTTGCTTTTTAAAAAAATAAAAATCACAAAAATAACATGCTCTCATTGAAAAATTTCTTTGTCCCCCATGAAGTCCTAAGACCATTTCTGATTGGTCTCCTCTAATTCATTACAATGCATTTTGCTATGACTGCTAAAGTTTCATATTATAAATGGATTATGTTTTTAGGAACATATTTAATATAACTGACAAATATCCTAAATTATTTGATGATGGTTTCTTATGCTATTTATTACTGTGAATCATTCTTTAATCCCAATAGCTTTCAAGCTACCTGGCAGACTATTTTTTAACACCAAAAAAATAACTGATTCCTCTCAAAAGAATATTTAAACTTCATTAGGCAGCAAAGACATATGCCCCACATCTGTGATGTTTAAAAAGTATTACAAATTCATTTTGTAGTCACAAGACTTAAGGCAGTAACAATGACTTGAGTAATTTTTCCTTTAATTTATGAGGAAAGGACTAGACAGCTAGCTTTGGCTAACACAATTAAGACACCAACAAATTACAAACACACACACACACACACACACACACACACACACACACACGAGCTCTGGTAGCCTAGTGGCAAGAAGCAGTGCTACAATACTGAAGGCATGAGATTTGATGCCACCAGTTTGCTCCATGGAAGAAGGATGGGCAGTCTCCTCCTCTGTGATTAACTAACTCTGAAAACCCTCTGGAGCGTCAGCTATGGGTTGGCTCTGACTCGACAGTACACAACAACATACATATATACATATATACATTATATATACACATATACATATATATATAATGAAAGAGACATAAAGATTTTCACAAAGTTCATTAACAGTGATGCTGCTCAATTCCCCCCTTTAGTCATACTAAAATTATTATAAAAACTAAATACTTTGCATGCCTAATTATCTGTTTAATGGAAGAAACTGCTAAACTTGTTCAATAAAAAATTCTGAAAGTCATCGTGTATTTAATGACAATCAATATTTGGGAATTCTAGCCTCTGTAGATCTATTGAGCATTGACCCCAGCCATAAGCAAAGGATATACAAGTATCTTGAACATGGAAACACAATGCATTCTTACTTTAGAATCCAACCTAGGTACAACAGCCACTAGTTCCTGCCAAATTAATAGAGTCATCAGTCACCCCACTCTTCCTGTCAGCATTACGATTCATGAAGATGGACACATCAAATTCTTTGATAATAACACAGGCAAACTGATCCACTCAATGGTGGCCCACCTAGAAGCTGTTACCAGTTTAGCAGTTGATCGTAGTGGCCTGTATTTCATATCTGGAAGTCATGACTGTTCAATGTGTTTGTGGAACCTAGAAAGTAAACCATGTATGTAAGAGTTCACAGCCCATTGGAAAAAAGTTGAAGAATCAACTAATGATGTAGGTTTTCACCCATCCAAATTCTAGGAAGCCAGTGGTGGAGCCATCTTTTTATTTCTTGAGTGGTTAATAAGTGTGTTGATTGTGAATCCCAATAAAATTAAATCACTGACAACTTCAATACTTTCTTCATCTATCATGCTGTTACCTATTGGTTTAGTGGTGAGGATTTTTATTTCTTTGACATTGAGATGTAATTTATACTGGAAACTGTAGTTTTGATCTTCTTCAGTAGGTGTTTTAAGTTGTCTTCACTTTCTGAAAAGCAGGTTGTTGGTGAGTTTTCTTCCAATCCTGATTCCACATTCTTTTTTTAAAAAAAATTAATTTTAATGAAAGTTTACAAAGACTTAGGGTTTCCAGCCATTCACTGTTGCATTTTTCTCCCTCCCCCCTCCCACTAATCCCCCGCCCTAAAGTCCACTCCACTATGCAGCCTTCACTCTGGACTTCTGTAATGACAAGAATGTTGTTAGGTGCCATTGAGTCGCTTGTGACTCATAGCGACCTTACATATAAGAGCCCTCTAAGAGACAGTTATACTCTATCCTATAGGTTTGCTATGAGTTAGAATAAACTGGGTAGTAATGGATGTAGAGATAAAAAAGGGCTCTGGTGGCACAGTGGTAAAGGCTGGTTATTAGAATTCACCAGCCACCCCCCAGGAAAAAAAAGACCTGATAATCTGTTTGTGTAAATATTATAGCCTAGGATGCTCCCCGGGCCAATTCTGCTCTTCCCCTAGAGTCATTATGAGATGGAATAGGCTCTCTTTTTTGTCTTCTCTACTTACTGAAGCTTGGAAGGATGAGTGGCACCCACTTCCATAATAGCTTGCCTCCGGAAACCCTATGAACCTGGAGAGAGGATGAAAGGCACCCAAGTGTCGAGGACTCTCCTTCATAGGGTCGCTATGAGTTGCCTGCAACTTGACGCACTTAACAACAACAACAACAATAATTACTGAAGAGTGGCATCCACTTCCTAAACCACATGCCTCTGGAAACCCTATTAACTTTGATAAATGACGATAGTTATAGAAAGACGTAAGGCCTTTTGTTCATAGGATCACGAAGAGTCGTGCTCGACTCAACAGCTATCAACAACAACAGTTACTAAAATGATGATGTTTTAGAAGATGTTCATGGATTTTTAAGATTTCCATGGATGTTTAAGATGATGTTTAGAAGGTGTCCATGGATTACTAGAGAAGACACAAAGCCTTTCTGTACAGTGGCCAGAGAATGTATTCTGTATTAGACTGGATTGATATACTAAAATGCAATTAAAATAAAATAATACAAACATGTCAGTATGCCAACTGGAAAAACTAACCAGAAGTATAAAGGTAATAAAACAGAAGTAAACTAGGAAGTAAGGTCTGATGATCTACTTCTGAGAAAGGGGGGGAAAATCAGTCATTGAAAAACTTATGGAGCTCAGTTATATTCTGAGATCAATCACTGTGAGTTGGAATCTACTTGAAGGCAATTCTGCTTTGACTGTTTTATATTGAGTATTACGATGAGGTATGCCACAGTTCATGTCATCTGTATTATTCAAAAGGCAGACTAAACAAAGCACATGGTATGTTAGAAACCATGTGCTTTACTCTGAAGTAAAGAATGAGGCATCATCTGAGGAAAAACATAATATTTGATAGCTATAAAGCAAAACAGAACTTACAGATATGATAGGAAAACTAGAATTTGGTTGGACTTACTATGGTTTCAAGTTGATTTTAGTCTGATTTACATATACATAGATGACTTAAAACCTAAGATCAAACTCAAAGCCTAAACTAAAATCTGACCCATAGTGACCCTACTGACAGAGTAAAACTAGCTCAGAGCTTCCAAGGCTCTAATCCTTATGAAAGCAGACTATCACCTCAAGTCTTTTTTGCTACAAAATGGCTAGTAGGCTCAAATCACTAAACTTTTGGCTATTGGCAAAAAGCTTGAATAACTGTACCACCAAGAATTCTTCTTGCACTGTATAAGCATTCAGAAAGTTTGATACCAGCTATGCTCAGAAAGCCAGTTTTGGTTTTGTTAAGTTTTAACAACAACTTGCTCTTGAATGTAGAAATGCTAAACCAAAAAGAAGACATGAAGATTGCTGGACAGAAGATTTCAAAGGACAACTTAAAAAAAAAAAAAGAAAAGTATTGTAATAAAATGTACCAAGATACTGAGTCAGAAAACCAGATGGGAAAAACAACACTAGGTTATTCTAGCTAAATGAATGAAAGAAAGAAATGAAGACTTGGGTTGCAATATTGAAGGAGCTAAGCTCAACTCAGGAACTCTACAACTTCAGAAATGTTGGTGCATTTGAACTCAGAGAGGCACAGCCTTTGGATTAATAGCCCAGTACCTGCAGACTATGATATCCAAGTTCTGTAGATACAGGTTACTTCACTGAAAGGTACAAGAAAATGTATTTGCATTATTTTATTAAAATTATTTAAATCTTTTCTAACTTCCAAAACAATTTTAGTAT
>NW_006399811.1:1113369-1116856 GCF_000299155.1 Elephantulus edwardii | reverse complement strand
ATTGACATATTAGGTATTGGAGAGATGAGATGGACTGGCATGGGGCATGGAAGCAGGATACAATTCTTTAATCAGGACAGCTTCATCTCTGGTATACTTGGCAGGCAGGTCTCTCTCTGACCCTCAGCCTGGTGACGTTGGCCTTTGTCCTACCCAGGAAAATGTTACAAAGTTCTTTTAAGTTATACAATCACATTTTGTTACCGCTCTACCAGTAAGGTGAGGCACGAAGGTCTTCAGCTCTAGCTGTATGGGTTGGCAAGACCTAGCTCAGATCTCTCTCATACTGTTCTCTGTTGTTTTTTTGATCATCACTGTTGCTGCCACCGCTGCTGCCATCTAGACTGTCTTCTAGTGTGTTTGCTTCCAACTTGCACAGAAATCTCTAGTTTAAAGGATACACTGCATTCTCTGGTTCTTCTTTTTAATGGTAATGAGATTCCTGTCCTCTGCCTCTGGGCCTACTCATCTAAAGCCTGTTGTTGTTGTTGATTGCTGTCAGTGGAGCGAGACTCAGCCACCCTGTGAACAAAAGACCTGAAGCCTTTTGATAACCATCGTTTCTCAAAGTTCATAGAGTTTCCAGAGACACGCTGTTCAGGAAGTAGATGCCATTGTTACTCCCAACATTCTAGAAGAGCTAAACAGGCCAGTTCCCATGATAGTGCTCTACACATCTTCTCTGCAGTCATCAAAAAGTGTTTTGCAGACTCAAAGATCATGTGACTGTCAAGCATTGGGACATTTTATCAGGAGTGGCTAGTCCCTGATAAAAGTCATCATATTTGGGAAGTAAAGGGTATACAAACAAGAAGAGACTACTCAATGAAATGCACTGGCACAGTGGCTACAACAATAGTCTTAAGCAGGAGCTTGTGAGGATGGAACAGGATGTCTATTTGTTGTATAAAATCATTGAGTCAGAGTTTATTTAATAGGTAGATAGTGGGGCACCTACCAACAATAGCAACCCAGAAGGTACTATTTATCTTATCGGCAGTATTAGCAAATTATCCAATCTCCTGATGTTGTTGTGTGCCATTAAGTAGGAACTGACCCTCCAGCTGATCTTCAGAGGCAGTTATATGCATGGGAGGAGACTGACTATCCTTCTCCCTGGGAGCATGGGTAGATTTGAAGCACATGCCTTGGGGATTACTGTGCAGCTTCTTTTTACTAGGCCACCAGAGCCTGGAGGACTATAAACATCTCACATTTGCACAGTCCTACCCAGTCATGTAAGGGAGCCCTGCTGGTTTAGTGGTAAAGAATTGTGCTGCCAACACAAAGGTACATGTTTGAATTCATCAGCTGCTTCATAGGAGAAATGTGGGCAATCTTTTCTGCATGCAATTTACTGCCACTGAAAACTGGCTGGAGGGTCAGCTGTGGGTTGGGTCCAATCTAATGGTACACAAGAACAACTCCACTATGTGGTGAGAGTATACATACATTGACTAGATTAGACCTCTTGAAAAATCCACTAAAGCAAAGTAAATTTTAGGTACTTCATACAAAGCCCATGTTTATCAGAACAAGGAATGAGAAACTGTAACCTTTTCCTCAAGTTGCAGAGTCCAAAATATTTTATTCCTTTATTTTGAATCAAAACACATTAATGATTAAATGGCAAGGCTCTCCTAAGATATTAAGTTATTAATTGTGGGGAGATTAGGAAGAATAACGAGGGAATCTAAAAACATAATCTATGTTACCTTAATGCAAGAGTAGGCATAATAATGACAGCTAACATTTACTGAGTAATGAAATTTTCTAGACATTACACAAAGTACCTTTATGTATCACCTTATTTAATTTATACAACAACTTCATAACTTAGTTTCTATTACTATCTCAAATTTCAGGCTGTGAATACTTACAGCAACTGGCCCAAGGTCAAATACCAGGGCCGAAATTAGAAGCAGAATCTAGCCCAGTGTTTGCAATTTTTAACCATCATGTTGTACTGAGGAAAGAGTGAGCCTGCATCTTTTTATAAACAAAACAATTATCGCCTTCAATAACAAAATGTCATCTTTGACTGAAGGGCAAAAACCAGCTGTGTTATTTTCACTAACTCTGTAGCAAATGTCTTGCTGTTACCACAGTGTTAAAGCTGCACAGATATGTTGATATAAAATCCAACAACATAATTAAAGTTGAATTCTACTGTGTCTTGTGAATTTTCAATTCTTTCAGAGAAAGAATTAAAAATTGAAATGTGGCACTTTCTTTTTTAGTCATTAAATTATAGACATTTTAAATAATTCAATTTTATGTTTGGACTCCTCCAGAGATGTTATTATAGTAAGAAGTATTTTCAAAAACAAGCTGACATTATTTAGACAGAAAATAGGCTTAGTTGTTTTTCTTATATCTTTCAATCTATATAATGAAAACATCTTTAAATGCTACTGGAAAGGGTGTCATGATAGCAAGAGTAAATGAATTATAAAAAAACCAACAAGTGAATTCCCAATTAAAATATGGGTGAGGTGGGGAGAAAAAGGTCATAGTTTTCAGAGAAGTTCTGGTTTGTGTTTATGTGTTCAGGGGTGCAGAGGTGAAATGAGTCAAAGTTTATATAAGGATTTTCCCCCCCTCCATTATCCACAAAAATTGGTTTGGTAGTTTTACCAAAAAAGATAGACTTACTTTTAGGAGAGCCAAGGCCACATGGAAGATTATGTTCAAACCCTGAAATAGAAAAGAAAGCAAACATCAATACTATTCCATCTACCAATGTTTTATTAAGTACTTTCTAAAGATTTTCATACATTTTTAACCTAATTCCTAATTAGGTTCATTTGCTCATTTTTACACGCAATAATGTATGCAAATGTCTTTTTTAAAAGCCGTATATTCCTTCCATGTTTTTTCAAATTTCTGGGGCTATTTGATGAACGTTTACAATAACTTAGTTTCTTTGAACCCTTGGAAAGATAGGGGGATGGTGAAGGAGAAGACCCACAACCTGTTAGATGGTGACTGCAACATGGGCTAGAATGTGTCAGAGTTGTGAGGACGGCACAGGAAAGGGCAGGGTTCAGATCTGTTGTTCCATGAAGTCATACTCAGCTTGACAGCACCCAACAACAATAGGGTGTACGAAAATTCAACTTCTTGCTCAAGATGGCAGAATGACATAGAAGTCTAAAAATTATGAAATGAAATGTCTGAATCCTAGTCTGACATCTCAAAATGATGTTGCTGTTGTTGGTGTTATGTGCCATTGAGTCGCTTGCGACTCATAGCGACCCTATATAGAACAACACTAAACTCTGCTCTGTCCTGTGCCAATCACACCGTCTCCGATACACCCATCCTGATTACCCCAGTCACTGAGTCAATCCACCTCATAGGGGGCCTTCCCCTTCTGCGCTGTCCCTCCAACCTACCAAGCATGATTCCCTCTCTAAGGACCTGTCCCTCCTTGCAACATGTCCACAGTATGTTAGACGGAGCCTTAGAATCCTTGCCTCCAAGG
>NW_006399811.1:1108686-1111719 GCF_000299155.1 Elephantulus edwardii | reverse complement strand
CAAGTTCAAGCTGAAGCTGAGGAAAATTAAACCAAGTCCACAGGAACCAAAATATGACTTTGAGTCTATCCCACCTGAATTTCAGAACCAGCTCAGGAACAGGTTTAAGGCCTTGAACACCTTTATTGTTTGATTTCAAACAATATTTGGACCATTTGTTTGTTGTTGGTGGTGTGTACTGTTGCGTTGGAACTGACTCATAGCTGACCCTGTTGCAGATCAAGGCTAAAGTAGTTTTATAATTATTAATAATGAGACAGAGAACCAAGAATGAGATAAGAGAGAGTAAAGACAGGGGCCCATCAATTTCATCAACTGAAGCAGCTCAAGCCATGCCTCTCCATGTATTTATTGAGAATCATCAGGAATTTAAACAAAGGAAAATCACAAGGGAGTAGAAAACAAACACAAAGGATCATGGGTAAGTCTTATGTAGATAAGGCAGGAGGGAGGGATTCAGTAAATTCAAACTAAGAACAATGTTGACTCTTAAGGAATGCCTTAGTGCCACATGGTGAATTCTATCCTGATATAGCATTTGGCTTATTATTAATGTTAAATTTGATGTTCGGCTTCCCACAAGCCTCCAGTGGGTTTTCAGAGGCAGTTAATGGCAAGGAGGAAACTGCCTATCCTTCTCCTGTGGAGCAGCTGGTGGATTTGAACTGCATGCCTTTGGGACTGCAGTGTAGTTTCTTAGGTCATCAGAGCACATTTTGTACAACTAGAGACCTTAATTAGTGGCTATCTGCTGAACTTCTTTTTCTTATCTTTCTTCCCTCTTGTAAGAAAAAGATTGATTCTAATAAAAAAATTCTATAAAAAGCCAGAACAGTATTTCTTTAGAAATAAATTAAACTGCTTTTTCAGAAAACATACTGGACCTGAATTTTGAATGCTGGGTTTGATTCAATGACTCTGAAGAGATGTTGAAATACTAAATTCAATAGATAGTGATTGCTCAAGTTAAGGCATCAAATACAAAGTTGCTAGAGAATGTGCTGCTTCATGTTCTACAAGACATCATAAATAGAAAAAAGATCTTTTAAGTATGCACTGACATCTCCCATTAAGTCAGTGTGTCCTCTTTTAACTGTTTACAAATATAATCTATGTACTTTATGGAACAAATATACTAACTACATAAAGAACTTTTAATAAAATGTGTTAGCTGCTAGAAATTCAAACCAATATGTAAGAAGGTATGAGATGAGGGATATCATTATTGATATTCGATGGATACTGGCTGAAAACAGAATACCAACACCAAAATGATATCTACTTGTATTTTATTGACTGTGCAAAGGCATTACGATATGGGTTATAATAAATTGTGGATAACATTGTAAGTTATACTGTTGTGTTGTTAGATGATGTCAAGTTGAGTACAATTCACAGCCACAAGTATGACTCATAGTGACCCTATGAATGACAGATCTGAATCCTATCCTATCCTATCCTATGTCATTCTCACCATCTCTGACACACCTGAGTCCACTGCTGCAGTTACCATGTTGATTCATTCGCTACTAGTCTTCCTCATTCTTTCCAAGCATGATTCCAATGAATAGGCTCTTTTAGCAAAATGTCCAAAGTATGAGTCAAGTTATACTATCTATCCAAAATCTGGGAAGGAGGCATTTCTTTTACTTAAGAACCATAGGGACAACTAGAACAATATACAGAATCATTATCAAATTACAATGAGAACACATTTTTCTTCAGTTATTGAAAACTAATAAACAATTGAGCTATGAAAAAATATAAACAAGAATATAGAGGTTTTTAAAAATAAAGCTTTCCAACCAGTTAAAATAGCTTTTATAAACATCAAGAGGAATATTTATTCACATTTGTCTACATGTTTCCAATTAATTTGGTGATGAACTTAAACTTATAAATATTAGAAGTAGTAAACTATAAGGCAAAGTAAATATTAAATGTGGTTTGGTACAGATGACCTATGCAGATCATTGTTAGAATTAAATAATAAATTTGACACTAATTTAAGATATACAGGAAAAGCTGCCAAAGTTGAAACATGCATATGGCAGGAACTTGTCAAAGAAGAATATTTTCCACTAAGAGAAAGTGGAAGCAAAAGTGTACCCTGTCAAAGATATACAAACAAGAAAAGGAAGGTAGTCACATCAAGTTCCAGCTCTAACAGTTTTAAAGTCATTTAAAAAGCAAAAACAAAACAAAAAACAAACTGATGTTATGTTAGGTTATATAACAGCTGTCTTCCCATGTAGTAAAGGAGTCAACAATTCTCCAACAGTTAACCTTCCTAATGATAATTCAGCAGCATTAATGAATATTATGTTCAAAATGCTGTGCTTTTAAAAAGGGACCATAATATGTGGCTTAAAGTTTTAAACACTAAGTTTTTATACTCAAAATGTAACTTTCTACTACTAGAATATGTAAACTTTTAAAGTTCAGAATAATGATATCACTGCATCTGCTTATAAAAAAGTTTAGATGCTAGCTTTAAAAGCCAAGGAAAAAGGGAGCTCTGGTGGCCTAGTGGCAAGATGCTGCACTGCAATCCCAGAGGTATGTGGTTCAAATCCACCAGATGCTCTGCTGGAGAAGGAGGGGGCAATCTCCTCCTGTACCAGTCAGATCTGATTTGACAGTACACGTAAAAATAATAATAATAATTTTTAAAAAGCCAAGGAAAAAAGGAGCTTTGGTGTCCTAGTGGCAAGAAACTGCACTGCAATCCTAGAGGTATGCAGTTGGAAACCACCAGATGCTCTCTGCTGGAGAAGGATGGGAAATCTCCTCCTGTACCTGTCAGATCCATTTTGCGGTGTACACACACTCCAAGAAAAAAGAAAAGTTTCATAGTCTGTAAGATAAAACAGGATGGAATAGGCAGACTTATTGTATATAAGACGCTTTCAGATCTCTGAATGGTTTCAAATCAGGAAATATTTGGCAATTCTACCATGTTCTTTATTTCAGTACAGGAGCAACCTCAGTTAGATATTTTAAAATAATCTATTTTAAATAAGACTTTAAATA
>NW_006399811.1:1096877-1101991 GCF_000299155.1 Elephantulus edwardii | reverse complement strand
AACACCCTCTATGAGATGGATTGATTCGCTGACTGGGGTAATCGGGATGGGTGTGTCAGAGGCGGTGCGGTTGGCGCAGGCTAGAGCAGGGTTTAGAGCTGTTGTGCATAGGGTCACTATGAGTCGGAAACGACTCGACGGCACATAACAACAACAACATGAAGCAAGACATAAAATTATTCACACATTATTCCTTCACAAACCCAACCCCACTACACTAATGTTCAATCAAAGCACAGAAAATGCCTGCGAGACAACCACACTAAGATGTTCGCAGAGCTTTATTCCATGTGCTGGGATTATATAGGGGTCTCTCTGGTTTGAAGTAAAAGTTTAATTTTTTTTTAAAATTATTATTTTGTGTGTGTGTACCGTCAGATCTGACTGGTACAGGAGGAAACTGTCCCTCCTTCTTCAGCAGAGCATCTGGTGGATTTGAACAGCACACCTCTGGGATTGCAGTGTAGCTTCTTGCCACTAGAGTTTGTATTCTAGACTCTTGCCGTGCAAATAATACCTAATCATATATACCATTTAAGCTGTTCTCTCTCTCTCATTTGTTTCAATGCAGTGTACATTATTTAACCCTCTTTTTTTAGTTTACCCCCAGCCCAATGTTCATCCTGTTTTATAACAGTGGCATTACGCAGTATTTTTCTTTTTGTGACTGAGATATTTCACTCAGCATTATGTCCTTCAGAGTCACCCATTTTGTGTATTTCATGAGTTCTTTGTTTTTCAATACTGAATAGTATTTCATTGTGTGAATATGCCAGAGCTTCTCTATCCATTCATTTGCCGATGGACACTTGGGTTGTTTCTAACTCTTTGCTATTGTGAACAAAGCAGCAATAAACATGGGTGTGCATATATCTGTTTGGATGACAGTTCTAGTTTCTTTAGGGTATATTCCCAGCAGTGGAATTGCTGGGTCAAATGGTATTTGTTTTTACAACTTTCTGAGAATGCTCCATACCAGCATTCATAGTGGTTGCACCATTTTACACTCCCACCAGCAGTGAATATGTGTTCCAATCTCTCTACAACCTCACCAGCATTTGTTGTTTGCACACTGAACTATTAATAAGTTGTAAAGTTGGATTGGAATTTAGGTGGGTCAAAAAAACAAACAAAAACCCTTTCCATGCCTTTCCTTCCCCCTAGCCCACCACCCGAACTTAATTTTACTACTAATTCAGTGGTTATATGACAGGGATGAATTAAATATATTCATAAGACTTTGATACTTCTACTACTGAGAAGTGAAGGTTTTCTACTACAGCAGAATGTGGTGGAAATGACTGTAATTCTTAAGAAAATGACAACTTCTATATCCTACCTCTTTAGGAATTCAACTTTGATATGTAAAAGGGATACAAGCATAGTATCACCCATGTTCTCAAAGCAAAACAAGAAGAGGGTTTGGGAATGAGACGCTATATGGACGAAGGAAGGGTTAAGGAGAATAAAGATTTAGATATGTGAGAAAAGAACTCTCCTTAGAAATTAATCCTCTAGACCCAGTTGGTGCCATGTGGATCAGAGATGAACCACCCAGATCAGTGCTTCCAAAAATTGCTAATTCAAGTAGGGTGAATAAAAGAAATGCTGGTACTGTTTTTAAATACTTTCCCCTTTGATATAATTTCAAAAACAGCAAGACTATGAATAAAGCACCAAGAATTCTGATATACCTTTAATCCAGTTTCACCAAATGTTAACATCTTTCATAACCACAGTGAAGAATTTAATGTTCAAATCTTCTCAAATAAACGTCCTTTTTTTCTATTCAGGAGCTAATCTTGGATCCTGTCTTGTCTCCTTGTTGCTAGGTGCCCTCAAGTCGAGTACAACTCATAGTCACCTTATGAATAACAGATCGGAACCCCATCTGTCCTGTGCCATCTTCACACTTCCTTACACACTAGAGCCCACTGTGATAGTCACTGTGTCAATTTACTTGGTTGAGGGTTTTCCTCTCCTTCACTGGCTGGCCCTCCACCCTTCCAAGCATCATGCCCCTCTCCAAGGAATAGCCCCTCCGGTGAAGCATTTTCCACTCTTCTTCTATAATGATCTTACACTTTTGAAGAGTACTGTCCATTTTGTAGAGTGTTTCTCTATTGGCGTTAGTTTGATGTTTCTTCATGATTAAATTATTTCAGACACAAATACTACAGAAATGATATTTTAAGCTTTTCAAGACGTTGTATAAAACTAATATTTCAAATAATAAATGCACTGTTTGGAAGTCTTTCCACTTTGATATAGCTTGTTATGTGCAATTCACACTTTCTCTCTAATGTCAGGTAAATGTGTCCCCACACTGAAACAACTTAACCAGCCTCAACTTGCAACAAATTTTTCATGACAGTAAATTTTACTTGCTTTATACGCATGTGTAGTTTTCAAATAACTGAAAAGGCTTTTAGCCTTTTGTTGCACTAAAGTTAGACTAAATAAGAACCATATACATGTGTCCGCACTTGCCTACAAATTCTTAATGACACTGGTAGTTCCTGTTCTTAACTAGGGGACTGACTGTACAGGTTTCACTATTATAGAAGAAAGTTCAGGTATTTTGTTCATAGGGTTGCTGAGTCATGCTTGACTTGATGGTACTTAACAACAACATACAGGTTCCAAAGAAAGAATATTGTGATACAGTAGTAAATAAGCCATAACTATTCATGCTTCTAAGAATGTAAATTTTTTATAAGTTCAATTTCTTAAAATATCTAAACAGTGAAATTTAACAGAGAAATCAGTTTTAGTGTTTGGCTTGTGTTTCTAGATTCCCACTAGAGGTCAGAATTGCATCACTGAACATCAAGTACAGCTTTTTTTTTTTTTTAAAGGGGGAAAAAACCCAACCAATTTCATGGAACCTTAGAGAAAGCGTCATATAAAATCATTTAAGCTACATTGTTTTTAAAATTGTCTGGGCCTACACTTCCCTTTCGTCCAGTTCTAATTCACTTATGCCCCAAAAGAGAATATACAAAATACTCAGAATACCAAAAAGCCTGAATGATCCCTCACCTTTCCTCCCCACTTCCCCCGTTTTATCATATATTCAGGGAGCTCTGATAGCCTATAAGAAGTTTAGCCACAACCCAAGGGTAAGTGGTTCAAATCCATCAGGGAGAAAGATTGGCATGCTCTTTCCATGTGATATGCAGTCTCTGAAAAACCCACTGGAGGGTTAACTATAAGTTTCATAGCATAAGTTCAGAAGCAAAGTGCCGTATCTTTCCCAGGAAGAAGACTAGTGGGTCTGCCTCTGTTCATCTGAGCTACTCAGAACCCAAAACAATAAATTTTCTAATTCTTATCCAGTTGTTTTTGAACTCTGAATACTCTTCCTTTGAAAACCCACCGGAGGGGCAGCTATGGGTGGGTTCTTAAGCAAAATCTCAGGTTATTGGTTCTCAACCCTAGATACTTCTTTGAACCACTTTAAGGGTTATAAACATATTTATACAGAGCCCCAATTTCAGGCCAAATAAATAGCATTTCCTTGGGTACAGGACCTGGTCATTTGTATTAAGAACATCCCAGGAGATTCTATTAGGAATTCAGACTAAGAACTGAACATTACCATGTTTTTAAGCCAAATGCACATTAGAATCACCCAGGAAGCTTTAATAACACTGAAGAGTCTAATTTAATTGGTTTGTGGAGGGGTGGATATTTTATTACAATAAGCAGTCAAGTGTGGGGATCTGTGAAACATACCTCTTGTGAGCACATCTACAATTCCTTAACTTACAGACTCCTTACAATTATTTCCAATTATTTAAAGTGCTTTCAAAGGTTACTTATGCAAAATAATCAAAGTCAAACATGAAAATTAAATGTAACCAAACCCTACGTAAATTTTAACATTCATTAATTATAGCATTAATTACTTAAGTGGTATGTAAGATAATGGGATATTAATGATGCAATAGCAGAAGGGAACTCTGGTGGCCTAGTCGTAAGAATCTGTGCTACCATCTCGAGGGCATACAGTGTGAATCCACCATCTGCTCTGTGGGAGAAGGATGGGCAATCTCCTCCTGTGTAGTTAGCTGCCTTTATAAACCTGCTGGCAGGTCAGCTGTGGGTTGGTTCCAATGGTACAAAACAACAACAGCAGAAGCAATTAGTTTTTATTTTAAAAAATAAGATTCATTTGTGATCAGAGGAATACATGGCTTATTAGGAACTGAGATAAAACAAGTAAAGTACTCACTCTGAAATTCATTAATGCAGATTGTTCAACATTATCAGGATAACAGGTAATAAATACTTAGTTACCTCGTGAACATTCTTTTTTGGTATATTCATACGGATAATGATTCTCTAAGATAATGAATATTTCCCAAAATGAGACATCATTTCAGATTTTATTTAAATTATTCAAAAATTCTGATAGTGTACTTAGAAATACCAAGGCAATATTACACATCATGCATTTAAAAATGAATACACATCAGAAAAAAAACAAGGGAGCTCTGGTGTACTTAGTGGCAAGAACACAGCAATTCCATAAGACCCAGCTATTCCACTTCTTGGAATCTATCCTGAGAAAATGAAAACTGAGGCACAAACCAAGACATGTATACCAACATTCATAGCAGCATTATTCACCATCACAAGAACATGGAAACTGCCCAAATGGCCAACCACAATCGAATGGATTGAGAAATTATGGTGCATTCACACAATGGAATACCACACAGAACACAGGAGCAATGATTTTGGAAATTATTACCTAACTTGAGAGGGACTGGAGAGAATTATGCTGAGTGAACTCACTCAGTCCCACAAGGACAAATAGTGTATAAAACTATTATTGTAGAATGAGTATGAGAACACAAGGGGGGGGGTTTAATCATGATGTCACACAATATGACGGGGGGCGGGTGAGGGAAATGGGAAGAATCTAGTGTGAAAAAGAATGTATTCAAATTTTGTAAATAAGCTAGTATACAAATAATGTAAAAGAAAATGCATATGAATGATAGATAGCATGAAATACAATGTAAAAATGAAAGACTATAAAACAATGGATATGAATGAAACATACTATTGTTGTTGTTGTTGTTATGTGCCGTTGAGTCGCTTGC
>NW_006399811.1:1092770-1096777 GCF_000299155.1 Elephantulus edwardii | reverse complement strand
AAGACTTTAAATAATTTCTTTAAATTTAAATAAATAAGAATTTATTCACCTTAGAAATAGAATTAGAAGTGTGATTAAGCTACAAGGGCCTTCTCCAGAGTTAACTGAAAGGTAAAGCACCAGATATAGGTCAGGTTAGTGCCAGCACTGGTCCTCTGTCAGCACAGTCTCTGTCAACAATTAAGTCAATGTTAAGTGAACCATCCTTTACTCATCTACATTAACACTGCTTAATCCTTTACTATTACTTTATTTTCTATCTACTCTTTATCCAGCCTCTATTTAACTTAACTGAAATACATACTTATTTTGCACTTAACTATCTCATGATCTGACATTTGATTTTATGACATTAGCAAAAATTTTACACCAATTATTCTTGTATTAACGATGTAAGTCTAGCAGTAACACTAAGTACCAGGAGAGAGAAATACTGGCTGTGATGGTTAAGGATATGTGTCAACTAGGTCTCAGTCATTTGGCACTTACATAATAACTTGAATTGGCACTTTATATAATGATAGAACTTGGAAGGTACGCAATTTTCAGGTAACACTGCTTTTTGCTGATTGCCTTGATTTTGGAAAAGTATAGAGTCAATAAGTTAGGGGTGGGTGTGGACTTTTAAAAAATATACTTTAAAAAGTAAATGATGGCTCCTATTTTGAAGAATGTATAATTTCTAACAATTAATCTATTATTGAGAAATAAACAAATGGTCCCAGTAGGAGTCAAGGTATTCAATTAATGAATGATTAAGAGAAAGAATAACAGATAAATATGTGGTGGTGGTTGATGTGTACCACTGAGTTGGAACCAATCCATAGCTGACCCTCCTACAGGTTTTCAGAGGCAGTTAATCACACAGTAGGAGATTGCCTAACTTTCTCCTGTGGAACAGATGTTGTTGTTAAGTGCCATTGAGTCATAGATGACTCATAGTGACCCTATGAACTAAAGACCTGAACACTTGTATAACTTTCGTCATTTCTCCAAGTTCATAGAGTTTCCAGAGGCAAGCCATTTCGGAAGTGGACACCACTCCTGCTTCCAAGCTTGTTTTAATCGGGAAGCTCCACCAAACACTGTTCACCATGGGTAACCATTATCACATTTGACACATCAGTGTCACAGTGTTTAGCATCACAGCAAACACGAATTACCCCTGTACAGCAAATGAACAGACCAGTGCTATATCACTTAGAAGAATGTTTGACCAAAACAATTAAAACCAGGCCTGAGGGTCATATAGTGGCCTCAAATTGCTGTTTTCAGGATTATAGCACAGCTTCTTGCCACTAGGCTACCAGGAGAAATATTATTTATTATAACCACTTTTTATTTCCGTATTTAATATTTTTAGTACAGAGTTTAATTTCAAAAGTAAAAAAATAAATAAAAACACTTATCCTCTGATGCACTGAGTATTTTCTAGGCGTCAAGATCTGAATTATATTATACGTTTACCCACATCAATTTCCACAACAACTTCAGTGCCATTTAACAGAAAAACAAAAACATTTAGATCCATAAGAAACCAAGAAAATGACACTGCTTTGACAAGGGTCAATTACACGTTCCCACAGTCCTAAGGTGTCTGTTCACCATGCCCACTCCCTTTCCCTCTCTTCTGACTGCTGTTTTATTAAAGTTTGCCCTTCCCCAAATTTGAATTTTTATTACAGATCTAGAGCTCTTTCAATTTTATACTGATTAAATCAGTACTGTAGAATTTGATTATTAAAGAAATTAACATTTAGAGATGTTTAAAATAAATTTCCTAAGATCACACAGACAAGTGGCAGATGTAGAATTTTAACCTAAGTAGTCTAATTCTAGAAGTAATATACTCTTTCTGTTTGTTCGTTTGGGGTTTTTTATACATTATATTTGTTTATATATACTGTGTTTCACACATTTCTCTATTCACATTGTGTTTAATATGATCATTCCCATACATTGTATTTTATAAAATTAATCACAACTAATCCATGTCACTAAGGTAGAGAAGGCAGCAGGCAGCTCATGAAGTAAGTGAATGAATATAGGAATCTCTTATTTGGGCATTATTCAATGTGTCATGCTACTTCTAAGAGACAAAAGAGGTGACTTCCACCAAAATAAAGGAGTATGGCATTAGGATTGGAGGCAGATTCATCAATAACATATGTTATGCAGATGACACAACCTTGCTTGCTGAAAGTGAGGAGAGCTTGAAGTACTTGCTGCAGAAGATTAAGGAATGAATGCAGCCCTTGGTACAGATTACATTTCAATGTCAAAAAGACAAAGATTCTTACCATTGGACAGATAGGCAGAGTCATGATGGCTGGAGAGGAGACTGAAACTGTCAATAGCTTCATCTTGCTTGGCTCCACAATAGACATGCTTGGTACCAACAGTCAGGAAGTAAGAAGATTCATTGCACTGGGAAAGTATCATTTGGTAAACTCTCCTAATTTTTGAGGAATAATAATGTCAGTTGGAGGACTAAGGTGCATCTGATTCAGGCCATGGTCTTTCTGATTACATGTGAGAGGTGGACAACGAATAAGGATAACAGAAAAAGAATTGATGTCTTTGAGCTGTGGTGTTGGGGAACAGGGCTGAACAGCCAATGGATGGCTAAGAGAATTAACAGGTATCTTGGAGATGTCTTGGAGATGGTGCAGCTGAATGGTCTTTGGAGGCAAGAATGATGAGGCTTCACCTCACGTATTTCGGGCATGTTGCTAGGAGGGGCTATTCCTTAAAGGACATGATGCTGAGAAGGGTGGAGGATCAGCAAAGGAAAGGAAGACCCTCAACCAGGTGGACTGGACATGATGACAGCCATAAAGGGCTCTTTTGTGTAAGTAAGTGTTAGGATGGTGCAGGATAGAACAGGATTCAGATCTTCAGTTCTCTGGGTCGCTATGAGTCATACTCCACTTGAAGGCACCTAACAACATACTGAAAACACTCTTAAAAAAGTCTGGTTGCTTGCAGAATGTAAGGCAATAAAAGGCAATAAAGACCTAATTTGCTATGCGGAGGGTCATAACTTTCTTACAGTAATAATACAGTGAGCTCAGTCTTATGGGTGTGAAGCACTGAATTCTTAACTGAAGGGGATGCTGCTGCTGTTTCAAAATTCAGTCACAGTCTGGCAAAGTCTTTGCTTTCAAGAACACCTACAGGTAATTGCCCCAAATTAAATAATTGCTCCAAAGTGCAGATCACAGTGTTCCAGGGTAGGCCAACAATTGAGCACCCACATTCCTGCATAAAGAAGGCTGACAGCAGAGCACTCATTGAAACAAAGACATGGAACATTTTGGCTTTGATGAGCAGGCAATTGTGGCTCAGAGGGAGCTGACAGATTGTGTGAGAAGCTGTCAAAAACGGATGCTGACAGCACTGAGAACAAATGCTGAAAAGGTAGTGTCAGAAAGTGTCAAAGGTGCCTCAGCACTTGGGTCTGTAGCAATCAAAATAAAGGGAAATAAATAGTATGTGGCATTAGAAATCCTAACAAGGAAGTGAAAAATTATCAAACCAAGAATAGTCGAGTTAAATGGGCAAGCCCAGAGACAAATGCAGCTAAAGCCAGAAGAAATGTGGAACTGCCCTTTTTGACCCATCTAAAATTGGACATAGTGAAACAGTACATTAAAAAAATATCAAATTAATTTGGTAAGTAGTCAATAAATAGTAGCAATTACTACTAGGTTTATGTATTTTTTTCATCTCGCCAAGTTAATAGACTTCATACATCATTTCCCCCACTTAATTGTCTTAACTATTATATGGCATATTTTGTCCTACACTTCCAAAGATAGGGACACTGAGGCTCAGAGGCAAAGCACTATTTTTTTAAGGATTATAGGAAAAGAATTTGTGCTTAATTTTCTT
Organism: Elephantulus edwardii; assembly: GCF_000299155.1. Lineage (NCBI taxonomy): Eukaryota > Metazoa > Chordata > Mammalia > Macroscelidea > Macroscelididae > Elephantulus > Elephantulus edwardii. Next base: position 1,092,883 of record NW_006399811.1, on the reverse strand, counting down.
CCCCAAATATACAATCATTTTAAAAAGTTCATATGAAGCAAGACACAATCTACACAGAAGTTCTACAGGACACGTCACCTTCCCTTGGAGACAGCACAACTAAACTTAAGAGA
>NW_006399811.1:1073417-1084525 GCF_000299155.1 Elephantulus edwardii | reverse complement strand
GACACTCCCATCCCAATTATCCCAGTCACTGAATCAATCCACCTCATAGAGGGCCTTCCTCTCCTGCGCTGTCCCTCCACCCTCCCAAGCATGATGTCTATTAAAAGTATTATTATATGAAAATCAATAAAAATGTTAAAACAAGACAAACAAAAAGAAGCTGCGCTGGAGTCCTGAAGGCATGGGGTTCGATGCCATCAACTGCTCCTTAGGAGGAGGATGTGCAAGCTCTTCCCTTGCAATTAACTGTCTGTGAAAACCTGCGGGAGGGTCAGCTATGGCTTGATTCTGATTCTACAGTACACAACAGCAACAACAATCAGAAAAAAGTGATTAATAAAATATAAAATTAGATTAACTGCAGGCCCTAAGGAGTCACTCACCAGCTGCAAAAGATGTTGAGTAAAATAACTCTCAAAGTATTTGGAAATATTTATAGCAAATTTCACCATTGACTTCCATGACCTATGTCCGTATTTGTGTGTTTATATATAAAAGTGGTATTCTATTTTAGTAGGGGGCATATAATTAGCTATTTAAAATACACAGGAAATTGAAATTATTTATATTACATGAAAATACATATGGCAAGATATGAATGTGAAAAGATTTTTATAAAATAATAGAATGATGTAGCAGAGCAACAAAATTTCGAGTCATTAGATTAACTTGATCAAATTGGTGATACAAGAGATTTCAGAGAAAATAAAAACTCAATAACATTTATAAAAAATTCTATTGAAAAGAACTATTTGCCACCAATACAAATGATTTACCAATTTCTCACATAAATATATTACTTGATTCACCAGAAACTGCATTCCTTGATCCAAAGAGATACTGTTTTTAAAAAAAAATCTTAATTTGATATTGGTTTGCATACAACATTCATAGATACACATACTTTTGAAATGAATTGTTATTATGTATAGCAATCTAAAAATGTAATCCTTAAATTACAAAGGTTTATAAAATATAACTGAAGTGAGATAAATGTTTACATATAACAAAATATTATGATGAGCAAAATTTATTTTCCTAGACTACTCAAGATAGTTAAAAGTTTGCAGATTCTATTCCTCTAGCTTTATGCTCCATAGGAGAAAGATGGGCAATCTTTGATTTACAGGCTCTGAAAACCCACTGGAGGGTGAGCTATGAATTCATTTTCATGCAAAAGTACATAACAACAACAATACAGACTTTATGATGTTTCTACCCAGGCAAAATAAACAAAAACCCCACAAAAGCCCACAACCAGTAGGTTAATTCTGACTCACAACCTGCAAAACAGGGTAGAACTGTCCAAGGAGTGTCTGTAACTCTTTACAGAAGCACACTGCCTCATCCTTCTCTATGGGACAAGAGACGGGTTTGAACAGGTGACTTAATTTTCAGTAGCCAAAATCTTTATAACTATTGCACCAAAACCAGAGCAACCTCAATAATTCACAGTATACCTTTCCTATTTCTAATTATCTATTCATGCATGAGGGTTAGGTAAAATCTCTATCCTCTGACCAGTGAGCAATAATAATTATTATCAATTTTTCCCCACTCCTTTCCCCTTAAGGAAATGAAAAGTAAATGAGCTTCCAGTTGTTATGTGTCCTCAAATCACCTGCGATCCATAGTGACTCTATGTACAGCAGCTCTGAACCTGCCTGTCCTGAGCCAGTCTCACTAATTGCGACATACCAACCCCACTGCCCCAGTTACTTTCAATTCATCTCATCTGGGGTCTTCCTCTCCTGCACTGTCCCTCCACCCTTTTGAGCATGACATCCTTCTCCAAGGACTGGTCTCTCCTGGTCATTTGCCCGAAGTATGTGAGACAGAGCTTCAAAATCCTACCCTCCAAGGATCAACTTGATTTTACCCTCTCCAAGACAGAAATATGTTTTCTTGGCAGTCCATGGTATGTTCAAGACTGTTTCCAGCACCACAACTCAAAGGCAATACAAAGTCATTGCCCAGTTCTCTGATACATAGCAATTAGGAAGACCATGACCTGAATTAGGGGAACCTTAGTCTCTAGAATGACGTCGGTACCTTTCAGTACTTTGGAGAGGTCCCTAAAAGTAGATAAGAGTCTTGATGGTGGAGCCAAGCAAGCTGTAATTGTTAATAACCTCAATCTCGCCATCATCCATCATGGTGCTGCCAATTAGCCCAGTGATGAGAATCTTTGTGTTCTTGATGTCGAGCTTCAATCCATATTGAAGACTACAGTCATGTAGTCATCATGCTTCGGATCCTCCTCAGTTTTGGCAAGCAAGGTTGTATCATCTGCATAATGCAGGTTGTTGATGAATCTTCCTCCAATCCTGATGCTACATTTCTCCTCATAAAGCCCTGCTTCTTGAATGATCTGTCCTGCATACAGATTGAAAAGGTATGGAGACCGGATGCAACCTGGACGCACTCCTTTCCTTGTTTTGAACCATGTGGTGTTTCCCTGCTCTGTTCTGAGGACTGCTTCCTGGTTCAAGTATAGATTTTGCATAAGCACAATCAAGTGTTCTGGGATTCCCATTTTCTTCAAGGTTAGTCACAATTTGTTGTGACCCACACAGCCAAGCCAAATGCCTTTGCATAGTGAATAAAACACAGATAGACATTCCTCTGGTATTCTTTCCTTTATGCCAAGATCCACCTGACATTGGAGATAATGTCTCTAGTGCCATGAGCTCTTCTAAACCAAGCTTGTATTTCTGGTAGTTTTCTGTCAATGTTCCAGTAATTTCTGGATAATCTTCAGCAGCATTTGTGGTAGTGATGGTAGCTGGGTACTATCCAGTACTTTTAGTCTTACTATTGTTAGAGTCAAGTACAACTCAAAGCAATTCTATGAATAACCACCCTGAACCCTGTCCTATCCTTTGGTATCTTCATCATCTCTGACACACTTGGGCCCATTGATGTAGTAACTGTGTTACTCCATCTGATTCAGGGTTAATTCCATCTTACAGGAATTATGACTGATGTAGCAAACAATTTCTGTCAGTAATTAGCTATCACAGAACAAAATATTCATGACTTCAGGTGCAAGAATTACAAATTTAGTAATTTGATTGCTTCAGTATGTAATTAAATTCATTCATGATTCATGATTCTGTTAAGCTATAAAAGAAGAATTTGTTTCTTAATGAGGTGCTGACCAAGAGAAAAGGTGTCTATCTAAAAGAAGCATATAATTAAATCACTCATACTCAAAGTCCTTTTCCAAGAAACCTTGGTCTCCTATTATGTAATACAGTGAATATCACAGATCTGCCTATTACAAGGAGCGAGAGATGCCCCTCTTAAGAAAATATGGAAGAGTTAGTTTAACTCATTTGATTTTGTGATCTGCTAAATGACAAAAAACAAGTTAAAAGTGAGAGTTTTAACAAAGCAAAGAGACCTAATTAGCAAACGACACTGTAGCAATAAAAATATAGTGGTTGCTACAATAACCTCTATAATTATAGGGGAAGGTTTTGGAAGCTTCATGAAATTCACTCCCATTTAGACATGATAAATTAAGCCTAATATAAAACAGTCTAGAAATTCACTGTAGGAATTTATTAATGTTATACTTCAAATTAGAACATTTTAGAGGATTTATATGGGCACAGATCATGAAAAAAAAAGGCTTAAGTAAACGAGCCTAACTGCTAGGGAGTGGCACAAGTTAAGAAAAATAAGTGAAGTCAGTTAAAATATTTAGATTGCTGCATCTCTTCCTGGGAGTATCTCATTCAGTAGGTGGGCATGAACATCGATATATTCAAGAGCGTCCCACAACCCCAAACTGAGAAGAGGCCCAGAGTCATACACATACTCAATTTAGATGAGTCAGATAATGAGAATTTGGAATCAGAGTGGATGTTGGGCTAAGAAAATAGATTGTGCATATGAGGAGGACAGGAACTTGGGGGAAGGGAAGTGTAAATTATTATGAACTGAATTACACCCATCAAATGTATGTTGAAGTTCTAATCTCTGTATCTGTGAATCTGGCCCTTTTTGGGAACAAGGGCTTTCTTTTGTTATGTTAATAGAGTGAAATCAGAGTTGTGTGAGTCCTAAATGCAATTTTTTTCTGGATAGTGAGATGTTACATGAAAGCAAAGTCAGAAGCATTTAAAACCAGTAAAGCTTTAATAGACTTCTCTTCCTTTCTAATTGTTGACATCTCTGGAGAGCCCTATTATCATAACTGATGTCTCAGTGGAGCTATTCCATCTTTCAATTTATTAGCATTCATTATTAAAGGCTGCATGGTTTAAAATCAAGAAAAAAGTGATTTCTGGGCTGTATCCCTTCTTCATATCCAAAGACACTTAGTTTGAATCTACCAGTTGCTGCACAAAAGATGGGCAGTCTCCTCTTGTGTGATTAACTGCCTCTGAAAACCTGCTGGAGGGTCAGCTAGGAGTCAGTTCTGACTCATGGTATATAATAATAACACTGAACCAAAAGTCATCTATAATGATAGATGAAGAAAAGACTGAAGTTACCAACAATTTTATCTTGGATCCACAATCAACACCCTTGGTACCAGCAGTCAAGAAATCAAAAGACGTACTGCACTTAAAAAAAAAAGGTTGCTGTCAAGAACCTCTCCAAAGTGCTGAAGAGCAAGGATCTGATCCAAGTCATGGTCTTTTAAATTACTTGCTCTATATCTGAAAGTAGGAGAAAGAATAAGGATGATAGAAGAAGAATTAGTGCCTCTGAGTTATGGTATTGGAGAAGAACACTGAATATTCTATGGACTGTCAAAAGAAAAAACCCCAAACCCATCACTAAGTATACGTTGGGGAAAGTGCTCCTTAGAGGTAAGTATGACAAAACTTCATCTCATATACTTGGGACATGTATTTAGGAGGGGCCAGTCTTTGGAAAGAGACATCATGCTTGAAGAGGTGGAGGGCCAGAGAAAGTGGAAGCCTCTCAAAGAGACGGAATGATGCAGCGACTTTATCAATGAGCTCAAGTATACAAAGGATGGTGAGGAAAGTACAAAACAGCACCAAGTTAAGGTCCACTGTCCTCAGGGTTGCCATGTGTCATCATAGTTGACTCGATGGAACTTAACAACTAAAGGCCACTGGCATCACTAGGATTAGCGTCACCCAGACTGGTGATTCATGGTGTCATTTCCCCCTCCCACACCAGGTCATGCATAATCCTTGGTAATTTTTCTTTTTTCAACTAACTACTTGTCGTCAGAACAGAGACACTGGATGGTTCAAAATCAAGAAAGGGGTCCGTCAGGGATGTATTTTGTCTCCATACCTTTTCAATCTGTACGCAGAACAGATCATCCAAGACGTTGGGCTGTACGATGAGGAATGTGGCATCAGGACTGGTGGAAGAATCATCAACAACCTATGTTATGCAGATGACACAACCCTGCTCACTGAAACTGAGGAAGACCTGAAGCACTTGCTGCAGAAGATCAAGGACTGCAGTCTTCAATATAGATTGAAGCTCAACATCAAGAAAACAAAGATTCTCATCACTGGCCATTGGCAGCATCAGTATGGATGGTGAAGAGATTGAGATAGTTAACAGTTTTTGTTTGCTTGGCTCCACAGTCAACACTCTTCATAACAGCAGCCAGGAAATCAGGAGATGAATTGCATTGGGAAAGTCAGCTGTGAGGGACCTCTTAAGAGTACCGAAGAGCAATGACGTCAGACTGGAGATTATGGTGTGCTTGATCCAGGCTATAGTCTCTGCAATTATGTGCTATGCATCGGAGAGTTGGACAGTGAATAGGGATGACAGAAGGAGAATTGATGCCTTTGAGCTGTGGTGCTGGAGAAGAGTGTTGAATATACTATGGACTGCCAGGAGAACAAACAGGTTTGTCCTGGAGAAGGTGAAGCCAGAATGCTCCTTGGGCATGCTGCAAGGAGGGACTGGTCCTTAGAGAGGGACATCATGTTTGAGAGAGTGGAGGGACGGCACAAGAGAGGAAGAACCTCAATGAGATGGATAGATTCTGTGAGTGGAGTGGTGGGAATAAGTGTGTTTGAGATGGTGAGGTTGGCACAGGATAGAATGGCAGTTAGGGCTCTTGTACATAGGGTAGATATGAGTCGCAAGCGACTCGATGGCACATCACAACAACAATAACAACAACTACTACTTGTAGATCGAAGTACTGTCTACTACTGAACTAACAGTGATAGTAATGACACTAACACTAGCAAAATTAAAATTACATCTTGAAATTATAGGCACAGCCTAAGTGTATTTACATTTCCATAGTCCATATAGATAAAGTGAAAATTCAATAAGAAAACCATGCGAAGAAAAGGTAAATTAGCAATATGTGAAGAAATAGAAAAAATGTAAAATGAAAATCTATTGGATACATTAATTCTAGCAAACATAAATTTTAACATGTCACTATTTCTTTTAACCATCATTCAAACTTGAACCCTTAAAATGTCATTAAAATCAGTTGTGTATTTCTAGGATACTGATGATTTTAAAGAAAATTTTTAAAAGTCTAAAATTTCTTTCTGATCCGGGCTATAGTCTTTGCAATTACGTGCTATGCATCAGAGAGCTGGAAAGTGACTAGGAATGACAGAAAGAAAATTGATGCCTTTGAGCTGTGGTGCTGGAGAAGAGTGTTGAATATACCATGGACTGCTAGGAGAACAAACAGGTTTGTCCTGGAGAGGGTGAAGCCGGAATGCTCCTTGGAGTCAAGGATTCTGAAGCTTCATCTGACATACTTTGGGCATGTTGCAAGGAGGGACTGGTCCTTGGACAGGGACATCATGTTTGGGAGAGTGGAGGGACGGTGCAGGAAAGGAAGACCTTTGATGAGATGGATCAATTCTGTGAGTGGCGTGGTGGGAGTAAGTGTGTCGGAGACGGTGATGTTGGCATAGGATAGAGCAGAGTTTAGGGCTCTTGTACATAGGGTCCTTATGAATTGCAAGCAACTCGACGGCATATAACAACAACAAAATCTCTTTCTATGAAGATGGCACTTAAAGCAAAGCAGGATGTCCCTGTCCCTCCCAAAACTAAAGCCAAAGCAAAGGCATTAAAGGCCAAGAAGGCAGTCCTCAAGGGCACCCATAGCTTAAAAAAGAAAAAAAGAAAAAAAAAGATCCATACATCACCCACCTTCCAGAGGCCTAAGACGGTGAGACTCTACAGGCCGCCCAAATACCCTCAAGAAGGGCGTCCCCAGGAGAAACAAGCTTGACCACTATGCCATCATCAAACTTCCCCTGACGACTGAGACAGCCATGAGGAAGATAGAAGACAAAATTTTGTTCATTGTGGACATCAAGGCCAACAAGCACCAAACTGAACAAACTGTAAAGAAGTGCTATGACACTGATGTGGCCAAGGTCAACCCTGTGATTAGGCCTGATGGAGGGAAGAAGGTCTATGTTCAACTTGCTCCTGACCATGATGTTGCTAACAAAACTGGGATCATCTAAACTGAGTCCAGCTGGCAAATTATAAATATAAATTTTTCTCACCAAAAAAGACCAAAATTTACTGAATTTAAAGTTTGTTTTCTCTCTTAATATGTATCAAGAAATACAGCTTTTCCTCCACTTTGTATTTTAAACTATCAATTTCTCTACTTAGTAATCAATTATTTAATCAATAATATACATGTAAGTCTATTATCAATTTTAATAATAGAATGAGTGACAAAAGTTGCAAATTGCTAAAATGCAATACTTCTTAGATTATATGAGTACTGGTTTAGTGGGTAGGAAGTTTTGGCACTAATCCAAAGGTGGTTCCTCTTTGGCAGTTTGAGTCTACCAGCAGCTCCATGAGAGAAAGATGTGTAATCTATTTCCTTTTGATTTACTTCCTCTTATGCTGGAGAAAGAGGGGCAATCTCCTCCTGTACCAGTCAGATCCAATTTGATGGTACACACACACACACACACACACACACACACACACACACAAAATAAAATAAAATTAAACTTAAAAAAATACCCTGAAGGGTCATCTATGAGAAGGTTCTGACTTCATGGCAGTGAGAGAGTGAACAACAAATTTGTTTTATAAAATCTTTCTCCATTGAATGCCACTATTATTATTTGAATGAAAGCCTTTTTCCCCCCATCAGTTACTATTTCATTCTCAAACACTGATGTGTTGTTTTTTTAATCGAATACTGAACCTTCCAAGGACAGCTATAAGAATAAATAAATATTTTTTTGAGAAAGTGCAACCAGAGTGCTCCTTGGAGGCAAAGATGGTAAAGTTTCATCTCACATACTTGAGGCATGTTGTTAGGAGAGGCTATTCTTTGGAGAGGGACATCATGCCTGGAAAGGTGGAGGACTGAGGAAAGAGAGGAAGATCTCAACCAGATATCTGACACGGTGTCTGCTGCAATCGGCTCAAGTGTGTCAGGAAGTGGGAGGAAAGCATAGGATAGGACAAGGGTCAAGAACAATTGTTCATAGGGTTCTTATGGGTCACACTCAACAGCACTTACTTGTAGCTGACCCTAAAGCAGGTTTTCAGAGGCAGTAATCACACAGGAGGAGATTGCCCATCTTTCTTCCATGGAGCAACTGGTGGATTTGAACCACAAGTCTTTAGGATAGCAGTGCAGCTCCTTAGTCCAAATTCTACTCAACATACATGCATTGAATTGAATTTCCCTAAATAGATGTCCTCTCTAGAGGTGGTTTATAGCCTCTGAACACCCACTGAAAGTTCAGTTATGAGTTGGTTCCAACTCAATGGTATAAAACAACAACAGAAATCTCAGAAATGTCTAAATCTTAACTTTATTTCCCCCCTCATCATCCTGCCCTAGCTTCAATTTTTGTTTCCTCAGTCATTGACAACTGCATTATTTTACTTGGTTAGGCACAAAATCCAAAAGAAAATAAAAAACCTCCCATAAAGACACACACTCAAACCATAAAATCAACAAATACCAGTTTGAAGTCAGTGGGTGCAGAACTTATGTTTAATTTCAGATATGGTCCTGCAGGATTCAAAGATTGATATTAATAAACTGAAAGCCTGTTAACAATATAATTGTTAACTGGATGGTTCTAGTAATGAGATGACAACATTAAAACTCAAGATGCACAAGAAGCAAGAGTCTTTTAGCATGTTCCAAGCACGTAACTAAGGTGACTGAGGATCATTGATCAAAGACGTTGGTCCTAATAAGGCATAATTAGACTATGAAAGAAGTAGACCTAACATACCTTAATTGTGTCACTTAAGATGATTTAACAAGATTTTTAAGTTCAACTGTTAAGCCATAACTGATTGTGTATTAGTTTTGCTTTGTTTATTCCTCCAATTAAAAGCCAGGGTCAGAAGATGACTGTGATAATAATGTCAGAGCTGACTGAATTGATACTCACTTGGTGCCATTTTTGCTAGTTCAGACCTTACTTTGTTTACATTTCTAATTACTAGCACATGATTTATAGCAAAGCTTCAGTAGGTTCAAGGTTTGTTTGTTTTTTAATTTTTATGAATTTTAATGAACATTTACAGAGATTTTGGATTTCCATTCATTCATTGTTGCACTATTTTCTCTACCCTCCCCTAGGTTCAAGGTTTTAACTGATGACTCAGATTTGGCCTGGGTATGATTACCAACTTAAAGTAACAGAAGTAAAGACCACTTTCAACTGATTATTTATCAATCCTGGAGTACTGGTGCACTTCTTGCACATAGCTTTTAACTTTATTATAACATGTGTTCAAAGTTACATTTTAAACTACTGTATGAAGTTGAATGGGCTGAGACACGCACATTAAATATACGAACATGCTATGAAAGGACTTTACATAATTTTGGTTATTTCCTTTGTATTACATGCTACCTACATGGACATGCAATTTAAGACAAAAAAATTTGGAAGCCCTTCGATTTCTTTTTTAATTTTTAGTTTAGGGTTTAAAATTATCCAAGTGAAACAATGCTTTGTGGCAACGATGATGGCCATAGTCAGGTGGCTATCTTGCCTCTAATAGTCATTATTCAACTACATGATCACTGAGCAGAGCCTGATTTCTGAGGTGTCTTCACCCAGGACATGGGATATAAAAGTTCAGGAAACAGATACTGATAATAAGCAGAGAATTTGGGGGAAAACCCAGAAAGCTAATATATTTCCTGTTGCAGAGTTGACTAGCTTCACAGTGTGGATCTGCCTCACATCTAAGTGCTAGAGTGTAAATTTACTTCCTTTTGTTCAGTCTTCAAAGGAAACAGAGAACATCTGGTAGCAATGTTTCATGTCATTGAAAATGCTTTTGAAGGTACCTTTTCCAAAATTAAATATTCTCAATTCCTGTGCACTTCCTTCATTGTTACTAATTTTAAATGATTTTGTTGTTTATTTAAGAGTCCCATCTAGCATACTCATGAATCTCCTAATCAAAATTAAACTGGGTGGTATACTGTAACATAGGTCCAAATAGTAAATACTATTAAAGAACTACCTACCTATTATTACTCACAGTATTAAATTTAAATTCCAGTATTAAGCTGCCTATTCTGACTTTGAGCATGAAATCAGTCATAAGAATTTCCCTTCCTGCCCTCTTACAGTTCCACTTTTTAAAAATAAGTAATATTGGCATAAACTACCTCAACGCAGAGGTGGATTACCCAATAAGCAAAGTAAAGTGGGTTTACTAGTACTTATTTCGTCATCTAAGTAAGAAAAGGTTAGTGACAAACTTAGTTACAAATCATTCATTATAGATTAGTAAGGAAGCCTGCACTTAGCTAAGCACTCTATCCCTGTTACTAGGTTGGTGCCAGTGAGTCGGCTTCAACACATGAACACATGGTAAACCTACGTACAACAGAATGAAACACTGCTTTTTCCTCAATCACTCTTGCAAAAGCTGCTGTGTTTGAACCTACTGAGTCACCCACTGCAGGTTCTTCCTCTTTCTTGTTTACCTTCTACTTTATCAAGCAGATTGGCCAAAGTATGCGAGATCAAGTCTCATGCTTGTCTCCAAGGAGCACTCTGTACGCACTTCATCCAATATACAATTGTTTGTTACTTTGGAAATCCACGGTATACTTAATATTCTTAGTCAGTATCAAATGTATCAATTTT
>NW_006399811.1:1060932-1071710 GCF_000299155.1 Elephantulus edwardii | reverse complement strand
GACATACTTTGGTCATGTTGTAAGGAGGGACTGGTCCTAGGAGAAGGACATCATGCTTGGGAGGGTGGAGGGCAGGTGCAGAAGGAGAAGGCCCTCTGGGAAGTGGATTGATTCGGTGACTGGGGTAATTGGGATTAGTGTGTGAGAGACAATGAGATTGGCACAGGACAGAGCAGAGTTTACAGCTGTTGTACATAGGGTCGCTATGAGTCGCAAGGGACTCGACGGCACATAACAACAACAACAACAACAATATAAAGGTGTTTACAATATGTCATTGATTGTACAGAATTCTATCATTCTGTCTCCAGACTCATTTCTGTCACCCACTCTTTACTTTCCGACTACTAATCCTTCTTTCCTGTTCCCAACTTTTGTATTCCAATCACTTATCCTCAAAGTATCTTGGTTGCATGTTTGATTGATTTTCGTCTGCAAAAGTTGATAGAGGTAATCTATTTCTTCCTCTTTGGCCCTGGTTGTTGATGAATATATTTAAATGATAGTGGTATTAACAGGTCTTCCTTGTATTCATATAAATATGTGGCATCAGGATTGGAGGAAGATTAATTTACAAACGGTTTTAAGAGGATGACACAATCATGCTTGCTAAAACTGAAGAGGACATGAGGTATTTGCTGCAGAAAGTTGATAACTATAGTCTTCAACATGGACTGAAACTCAAAATCAATAAAACAAAGATTCTCACCACTGGGCCAATCAACAGCTCTATGATGGACAGAGAAGAAATTGAGGTTGTTGATGACTTCAGCTTGCTTGGTTCTACAATCAACACACTTGGCACTAGAAGTCAGGAAATCAAAAGATGAACTGTACTGGGCAAGTCTGCTATCAGGGACTCTCCAGAGTACTGAGAAGCAACAATGTCAGTCTACAGACTACGGGGCACCTGATCCAAGCAATGGTCTTTGCAATTACTTGCTATCATCTGAGAGCTGGACAAGAAGAAAGGATGACAGAAGAAGATTGCCTTTGAGTTGTGGTGTTGGCCATCTCAACATCGAGAAAAATCCTCACCACTAGGGTAATAGATAACATCACAAATGATGGAGAAAATATACAAATTGTGAACAGTTTCATCTTACTTGAATCAAGAAATAAAAAAAGATGTTGCATTGGGAAAATCTGCTGTCAAGTATCTCTTCAATTTACCAAAAAGCAAAGATGTCACTGACTAATATGTGCCTGTCCCAAGCCACAGTATTTTAAAATTGTTTCCTATCCACCTGAAAGTTAGACAATGAATAAGGATAAAAGAAGAACAATTGATGCTTTGAATGTACCATAGATTGTCAAAAGAACAAACAAATCTACCTTGAAAATTTATCCAGATTGTCTCAGTCTTACCCCAACCCTGATATCAGTCCAATAAATTGCATATACTGCATTGAAAAAGATGAGGGAAAGAATAATTTAAAAGCGATGTATGGTAGGGTATTATGGTTATCACAAGAGTCCACAATTAAGGTTGCATAGTGGAGTGTACTTGGGGTGGTGGGAGGGGTGCGGGGGGATTGCATAATCAAAGAAAGAATTTTTCTTTTACTTTTCAAAGAGAGGAGTGAATTGGGGTGTGTGGGGCAGGGGGAGGGCTGGGCAGGGAGAAAAGTGCAACAATGAATAAATGGAAATCCAAAATCTCTGTAAATGTCCATTAAAATTATTAAAATAATAAAAAAAAGAAAGTAGAAGTGGGAGAATTCTGTATATGTTTAGAACACACAGGGCTAAATGATAAACTTAACTCTGGGAACAAAGAAAAGAAATAAACAAAACAAAACAAAATGCATCCAGAATGTTCCCAAAAGGCAAGGATGGTGAAATATTACCTTACTTACTTTGGGCCTCTCTTTTAAAGACGAATCCGTCCTTGGAGAGTGACATCATGCGAGGAAAGGTAGAGCATCATCAAAAGAGAGGAAGATTCTCATGAGATGGGCTGACATAGCAACTACCACAAGGGCTTGAGCTTGAGCTTACCAGAGATCATAAGGCTAGTGCAGGATCGGGCAAAGTTTGGATCTGTTGGTCATATGGTTGCTATTATTGTGGACTACCAGTAGAACAAACAGGTCTGTCTGGAGAGGGTGAAACCAGGTTGCTGCCAGAAGGCAAGGATTTTGAGGCTCCATTTCACATACTTTGGCACATGGCCAGCAGGGACTAGTCCTTGGAGAGGGACATCAAACTTGGAAAGGTGGAAGGACAATGCAGGAGATGAGATGGATTGACTCCCGGACTGGACAAAAATAAATAGGATTAGGTCTATCAGAGATGATGAGATTGGCTCAGGATAGGGCAGATTTCAAAGCTAGTGTGTCTAGGGTTGCCATGAGTCATAGGTGACTAGATGGCACATAACAACAACAGAGACACAAGGGATCTTTTTAAGGAAAATGACCAAACACTAACAATAGGAGACCAAACTAAATGGAAAAATGATCCCTGTTCATAATTAGGAAGACTCAACATTGTGGAAATGAAATCCTATCAAAAGCACACTACATGTTCAACACAATGCCAATACAGATAGCAAACTCATTATTCAAAGAGACAGGAAAGACAACTGGCAAGTTTATTTAGAAAGGACAGAGACACCAAATAAGCAAAGCACTCCTGAAAAATAAAAATGCAGTGAGAAACATAGCACTCCCTGGAATTGAAATCTACTGCATAGCATGTCACTGGTACAATGATGGACAAAGAGACCAATGGAACAGAATCAGGAATGCAGAGATTGGCCTATCTTTCTACAGTCAACTAGTATCCTACAGGAAAATGGAATCTACAAAGTGGAGAAATTACAACCTCTTCAACAAATGGTGGTGGTAAAGTTAAATTTCTACTTGCAGAAGGCTGAGGCAGGATCCACATCTCACACCATACATAAATCAACTCAAGGTAGATCAGAGACCTCCTTGTAAAGCCCAAAGTAATAGAGACCATAAGAGACAGAATGAGACCAAACTTAGAAGGCCTCATCTAAAGTGTAAATACGCTGGCAAATACAACCAACCAGAAATGTACAACCAGGAGAGGATAACTGATGAATAAGACTTTCAAAAGATTAAGTTTACGCATGCACCAAAAACTTTTTACAATAGGGTGAAAAGAAAACCTACACTCTGGGAAAAAGCATTTGGCAATGACATCTAAGACAAGCATCATATAATGAAAGTTTACAGAATACAAAAGGGCCTCCACAAGAAAAAGACTGATAACCAAATCACAAAAGAGGCAAAAGACATGGAAACACTATTCACAGAGGAGGACATCTGGATGGCAAACAGACACATGAAGAAATGGCTCAAAATCCACTGGCAATAATAGAGATGCAAATAAAAACCACAATAAGATACCGTCTCACCCCAATAATGCTAACAACAGCAAACAATAAATATTGGAGAGGATATGGGAGATTGGAGCTCTCATACAATGTTGGTAGGATTGTAAAATGGTACAACCACTCTGTAAGGCAATTTTGCATTTCCTCAAAAAAGCTGAACATAGAAATGCCACGTGACCCAGCTATTCTACTCTTAGGAATTCACCCAAGGAAAATAGAATTGAGACACAAGAGAAGCTTTGTACACTGATGTTCATAGAAATGTTATTTGCAACAGGCAGAAAATGGAAATGTCCCAAATGTTCATAAACAAAGAATGGATTGAGAAATTATGGTGCATTCACACAAGGGAATACTATTCAGCAAGCTGGAGCAACAATTTCGTAAAGTACTATGTAACAAAGGAGAGTACAGAGAGCATTATGCTGAGTGAATTAACTCAGTTTTATAAGGACAAATCCTGCATATGACCATTATTGTAAAAATAGAAGGATAACTAGTTAGATGTGTATACAAGTCCAAAGGGGAGAAGGGTGGCAGGCAGTAGGTAGAGGGTGGGGAAGGGAGGAATCACTGTGATGGTGGAGTTTGGTGGGTAGAGGGAGGGTGGTGAAGCAATTAGGGAAGATGCAATTTCCTTTTCAGGGGACCTGACAAGATGGTGATTAATTTTTTAAAACACAAGGTACAGGAATGATTATATAAAAAACCATGTGAATGAAGGATTATGTGAAACACAATGTGTATGAATGAATAAAATGTACACAAATTTTGTATGCAAGCTGATATAAAATTTTTTAAAAAAATGATTTCGTATTAAAAAAAATAAGGAAATAAGCCACAAAGGCACACTTCTGCTTTTTCCCTTTCATTGATTTTTGCATTCTTCTCGCTCTCTTATTGCCATAGTTATGACTCATAGCTGACCATCCAGCAGGTTTCCCGAGGCTGTAAATTACATGGGAGACTCTCTATCTTTTTTTTCCTGTGGAGCAGTTTTGGATTTGAACTACCTGCCTTTGGGCAGGCAGTACAACTTCTTATCCACCTGGCCACCAGACTTCTCCTTATTTTGCTTAGATATTATATCGCTATAGAGTAGGGTTCAGACTATTGCCTACAGGGTTGCTATGAGTCATGGCCTATTTGATGGTCTATAACAACAACAACATCATTCTGTTTAATAGTTCAAAATATCTGCTTCCCACAGCAGATGGCACCATCCATCATTGAAGGAATGAAAAAAGTAAAAAAAAATCAAGCTGTTAAAATACTTATATTTCAGAAAATTACTCAAATTTTTTCTAATTAGTAGTAATGAAAGATTATTTATAAGACTTCTTTAAAAATTCATTAAAGATGAAAATTAGTTACTTTTGATGGGGTTTGCTAGTCAAAAATAAAACAGGAAAAGCACACTGACCATCAAGTTAGAGACTCCTTATAACTGACACTCCACTGGATTTTCAAGGCTGTAAATTTACACAGGAAGAGATCACCCATTTTTCTTCTGAGCTGCTAGTGGATTTGAGCCACTCAAGTTGTACAGCCTTTGGATTAGCACCACAACTGCCTACAGCTTGTATCACTAGAACTCACAAAAAGAGGTGAAAGACATACTAATTAATGAGAATTCTGCTGATAATAAAATTATAAGTACAGCCTATTAACCGAGGTATTAACTCAAAAGTCCCAACAAGAAAACTCAAACCCAGAAATGATTTCTGAAAGAATGAAACCTAAATATGCTGAAGGATTAAGCAAAATACAGAATTTAGGGCCAATTATTACATCCTTAAGACTGATTCTAGTTAATAATGATAATTTATGCAGTCGGATACCATAATTCACAGTGAACAATCATTTTTGTCATTCACACAGCTCCCATCTCTTTGTGTTGCTCCAAACAACACCAAGTACTCTTGCAGAAGATACAAAAGCTCATGAGGCAAAGATACGAAAGCATTGTCCCTTTCAGAGCATAAAATCCATTCTTAGACTCAACAAGTCATTAGGCAAAGAGCCACTTCTTCACATGTGATCTCAATCTTGGACATGAATGGCTTTTGTATCATGGTTTTATCAGAGATAGAAAAGATATCCTTAGAAACAGTTCTCACAAAAGTTACAGAAGTGAAAAGAAAACGTTCAAAACAAAATAAAAAATGATGCAAGGCAAACAATTATAAATCACTGATGCTTCGAATTTGTAAGTCTAAATTCTACCACATTTATTTTTTTTCTAAAAAGAAAACTTGTTATGAAGTGCCTTAGTTATCTAGCTAAAATAGAAGCACCACAGTGGGTGGTTTTAACAGAACTTATTTTCTCACAGTTTAGGAAGCTAGAAGTCCGAATTCAGGGTGTGGGCTCTAAGGGAAGGCTTCCTCTCGCTCTGTCAGCTTTGGAGGAACGGGCTTGGCTCTTCAGCTTTTGCTTCCTGGTTCCTTAGAAATCTCTAAATGGCATAGCAACTACATTCTCCCATTTCGGTTTGCTTGTTTAACATATGTTACACCTCTAAGGAGAATGACTCAAGATACACCCTACACCAATCCTGTCTAAGATGGCATTGTCTTGACAGCACTGAGTTTCAGTACTGCATCATTAACATCAGAAAGACAACTGGCATGATAACCACAGATTTAAAAATAAGGATTTAATACATATTTTGGTTAGCATTTTGGTGTAGTTCACAGAAAGCTACCCTGCTAACGTGAAAGCTGTACATCCTGAGCAGCTCAAACTGACTCCCAGCTCTGCAGGAGAAAGATGGGGTCTCCTCTTGTCATAATCCACAGCTTCAGAAACCTCATTGAGGGTCACTAAGAGTTGGAATTAACTTGATGACACTAAACTTGAGGTTTCTGTTTTAAGAGAATACAAATTACCCTTCATCTGCTCACCATAATTCATTGTGCTTGGCACACAAAAAACATACTCATTCTATCTCATCACTTCAAAAGTCTTCTATCAACTGCAAGTTCAAAATCTCAATTTATGAATCACCTTAATCAAGTATGGCTGAGTCTTCAAGTATATTTGAGGACAAAAGTTTTCAACTGTGAGCATGAGAAACCTAGTTTATAAATTATTTCTTTCCAAAGTACTATAGAAAACAGGTGCAGGTAGACACTGATTGCAAATGGGAGAAAAAAAGGGAATGAGGTACCTGTTATTGCAGCTCATGGTGACACTACGCATAATCGTTCTGAACTCTGTCCTATCCTGATCCAGTCTCACCGCCTCTGACACACCTGCCCCTGTTATAACCCAGTTATTGCGTCAATCCATCTCATCCAGGGTCCGAGTAAATCCCCAAACGAGCAAAGGCTATTTACATTTGCTTTCATGCCTTGAAAATAATTCTTTCTGAGACTTTCTGGGCTATGGTCTTGCACTCCAGACCACAGCGGTGTTGGCCATACCCTCTACACACCAAGTGCAGGCCTCTTGGGCCCAGACTTCATTTCTGATTTGTGTTCTAGGCCCACTGGGACAACAACTCTGTGTCCTTGGGTGGCCCCATTTTCTTAGTTCATCTGACTGATGACCCTATTCCCTTGTCTCTGACAATTCCCACACTACTCTGTGGACCTGGCAGCTCCAGCCCCTGGTATTTGACTGGTGGCTCCTTCCCAGGCACTCATGAATGGCACGCTTCACACTTCAGAACCAAGCTGGCAAAGACCCGAATCTTTGAAAACGACAAGGCTGTGACTCCATCCTTTGAAGCGATGCAGCCCTGCTTCTTATGCTCCTTTCAACAGTTCTGCTGATCTCCAAGCTGCTCCAGAGATAGCCTTTGCTCGGAGAGAATATATATAGATTTGCCCATTTCCTGCCTGCAGAATTCTAAGAGGCAAACAACTTTCTTTCCTTTCATTCCTTGTCTGTTCTTTTATAAGGTGATGGTTTTTCTGTTATTGTAGGTGGTTTGAACAATCAATCATAAATTTGATCTCTTTAATTAAAGACTTCACTTATGTCCTTGGTGAACTTCCTAGGACATATGTCCTTAGTTTTTTTACAACAAAATTTTTAAAATTTGTAAGTTTTGCTTTCATTTTGAACAGTTCATTTTAAAGTCCATCTGTTTCCTTTCACGCTTTACTATAAACAGTAAGAAGAAATCATGCAGCATCTTGAAGAACTTGTTTGGAAATGTTCTCAGCTAAATATCCAAGTTCATCATTTATAAATTCTACCATACAGCAGATAGTTGAATTTGGCCAAATTCTTTGTCATTGTATAAAAAGCACTTCTCTTCTTCCATCATCTAATTAATGTGCATATCATTTTCTTTCACTGCCTCACCAGGACCATAAATAACGTCCATATTTCTAGCCACATGCTGTTGCTGGTGTCAAAAATATTCCAGAAGACAATAAATACTTTACATTCTCCCTTCCTTTTGAGTTTTCACCAGAACTGCCTTTGGCGTCCATAGTTCTACCAATAGTTTCAAACTTAGCTTTTTTACCATTTACTTACTTTACTTTTTTAACTCAATTCCAAAAATGTCTCCCATCCACATTACCTGTTACACAAGGTATCTGTTACACAAGCACCTCACTCTCCTGGTACGGGATTCTGTCTTTATCTAGTTCAGAAATACCACAAGTGGGTGGCTGTAACAAACAAGTATCTTTTCTCGAAGATTAGGAGGCAAGAAGGGTGATTCCATGGCACCAGCTCTAGGGAAAGACTTGCTCTGCCAGTTGAAGGAAGGCCCTTGTCTTTTTGAACATCTGCTCTGGAGCGACCTTCATGCAGCTGGCATCTCTCTGTCCAATTTCTGTCTCTTTTTCTTGTTTAATCTCCTTTATATTGTAAAAGAATTAGCTCCAGATATGGCCCACACTAACTTTGCCTCTTGACAAAATGAAGACAACCTACCCCTAAATGAGATTATAACCGCAGGCATAGAAATTAGGATTCACAATATGTATTTTGGGGGATGACATCCAGTGGCAGTCTCCACAACTCTGTGAGCCATTTGGTGACAGAAATCTCTCCCTATATATTCATATTTACATGCTTTACTGGCTTTGCTTCTTCAGACAACTCACTCTAAGATAGACAGAAATCCTGTTTTCAGAAGTAAGCAAAATTAAAAACAAATAAATAGCATAAAGCCTTCCTTGCAATAGGCCTATTTTTCTCCATTTTTAAGAAAATGCTCAACTGGGTAAATTTTTTTTTCTTTTTTAATCAAGTAGATTTTTTTTCCCTGGGTAAAACAGGAGTATTTTCCTCTGGGCTAAATATAATCAAATTACTCTTATGGTCAGATTTGACCTTCTGTGGTACATATTTATTTTGGATCCAAATAATAAATAAGGGAAAAATGAACATTCATTTAGCAAAATGTTCTTTGTTCTAGGTTCTTTTCCAGTTTAGTTCACCCCGATCCTACCCAGCAGCTCGTCCATTCTCACTGAGCTACCAGAATCTACAACAGAGGCACCCAACACACAACCACATTGATAAGGACAATGATGGCCTCCATCTGTATGCTGGGCAAATGATTCGAGAAGCTGGATTCTATGGAGAGGAATGTGGCATCAGGATTAGAGAAAGACTCATCAATAACTAGCTTTATGCAGATGACACAGCCTTGCTTGCTGCAAGTGAGGAGGATTTGAAGATCTTGTGGCAGAAGAGCAAAGAATACAGTCTTCAATATGGATTGCATTTTAATGTCAAGAAAAGAAAAGTTTTAATTTCTGGACTGAAAGGCACCATCATGACAGATGGTGAAAAAAATTGAAACTGTCAACAACTGCATCTTACGTGAATCCACAATAAATACCCTTGGTACCAGCTGTCAGGAAATAAGGAGACATATTGCACTGGGAAAGTAAGCAGTTAGATATTTCTCCAAATTACTGAGGAGTAATGTCAGTTTGAGGACTAAGGTGTATCTGACTCAGGCCATAGTCTTTTGGAGCACTTAATATGCATCTGAGAGCTAGATAATGAATAGGAATGACAGAAGGTTGATGCCTTTGAGCTATGGTTTTGGGACAAGGATACAGAACATCCCATGGACTGCCAAAAGAACAAACAAATCTCAGAGACAGTACAGCCAGAGTACTCTTTTGAGGCAAAGATGATAAAGCCTTGCCTCACATACTTAAGGTATGTTGCTAGGAGGGGTTATTCCTTGAAGAGGAACATGATGCTCAGAAAGGTAGAGAGCTGGTGAAGGAAAGGAGACCCTCAACCAGATGGTTTGATATGGTGACTGCCACAATGGAAGTGTGAATATGGCACAGGATAGGACAGGGTCCAGATCTGTTGCTCATAGAGTTGTCATGGGTCATACAACTCAACGGTACCTAACAACAACAACACCACCACCACCACCACCACGGTCTCCATGTAAAATAGTTCATAAACCACCACTGCTATTCTCTGCTGCACGTTTAACCAACAACCAGCAATTCTCACATGCGCAGTAATTCCTCATCCGTTACCTTATTCCCATTATGCCTCTCCAGTCCATTCTTAATAGGTAAAGATAATTTAACTCATATCACGTATGCCCATTCTTAAAGACATTAAATGTCTTCTTGTGGCATCTGGGATAAAATCCCATTTCCTCAACATTATTTGGCTCTTATATTATTTGGCTTCTTTCTTCACAACTCTTTGACCAGCTACAATGCATTCTAGAATTTCTGGCTTTCTTTTCGTTTTCTTACCCAAGAGACTCACACTTAAACTCACGTCATTCGCCATTTAGATTTCTCCTACTCATCTCTCAAATCTCAGCTTTAAATGTCACTTAATCAGAGGGACCATTCTGGAATCTAAACCTAAGACAGGTTTCCTTGTTACACAAACTTGAAGTATTTTGTGTCTTCTCTTTGTAGCATTTATTGTAATTTATCTATAAACCTATATATAATGTTGTTGCTGTTAATTTCTGTTGATTTCTGTCGAGTAGAGCATGACTCATAGCGACCCTATGAATAAAAGGCCTGAAGCCTTTTTATAACTATCATTGTTTCTCCAAGTTTAGAGTTTCCAGAGGCATGTGTTCTAGGAAGTAGATGCCACTCCTGCTTCCAAACTTGTATTAAAGTGGGAACTCCACCAAACACTGTCCACCATGGGCAGCTGTTATGGCATCTGACCCCTCAATGGCACAAGGTTCAGCAACACAGCAAACCCAGATTACCTCAGTACAGCAAACTGACAGAGGAGTGCTGTGCAACTTAATATTATTCCAAAAGTAAACTATTATAGCAGTGTGTTGTTGTTGTTGTTATGTGCCATCGAGTCGTTTCTGACTCATAGCGACCCTATGCATAACAGCTCTAAACCCTGCTCTATCCTGCGCCAACCGCACCGCCTCTGACACACCCATCCCGATTACCCCAGTCACCGAATCAATCCATCT
>NW_006399811.1:1059814-1060832 GCF_000299155.1 Elephantulus edwardii | reverse complement strand
CCACGGTATACTTAATATTCTTAGTCAGTATCAAATGTATCAATTTTTCTCCAAGCTTCCTTATTCAAAATTCATCTATTGAAGAAGAAAATGAAAATACCATTCATTCAGTCAGTCAGCTTCCCTTAGTTCTCAAAACAGCATCTTTGCTCTTCAGCACTTTACAGAGGTCATCTGAAGTAGATTTGGCCAATGCAGTACATCTCTGATTTCTTGACTACTACTTCTACAGATCTTGATTATGGATGCAAGTAAAGTGAAGTTTTTAATAGGGGATTATATATTTGATTCTGTAGAAAGCTGCTATGGGGCTGGAGGAAAGATTCATGCTAGACATACTCAGAAGTAAAACTTCTGATGTAATGAAAATGTGATATTGTTCACCATCATAAACACAAGTAATTATTGCTTAACCTGATTACTGAATAATTTGACACTCTCTCCATGGTACCTTCTACATATAACAATTCAAAATTAGTTATTTGAATTGAACAGAAGCAGCTGATATTGAGCTTCGCCAATGATTTTTTTCCATAGATGTATTCAATTTGATTCCTCTATAGACCATCAGGTGATTGTCATATGTGTTGGCACCATTTATGTTTCTTATAAACGCAGGTTTACACATGGATCTCACATGATGGTATGCACAGAAATCAGATCGATTGTATCTGCAGGAGGAACTGCTGGGGAAGCTCAATATCAGCTGTGAAAACTAGGCCAGGGGCTGATTGTGGAACAGACCACCAACTACTCAAGTTCAAGCTGGAGTTGAGGAAAATTATACCGAATCCACAGGAACCAAAATAAAACTTTGAGTCTACGCCACCTGAATTTCAGAACCATCTTAAGAACAGGTTTGAGACCCTGAACACAAATGAGTGAAGACCAGATGAGCTGTGGGAGGATATAAAGGGTATCATCCAAGAAGAGTGCGAACATTCATTACAAAGACAGAAGAGGAAGAAAAGACCAAAATGGATGTCAGGAGAAACTCTGAATATTGCACTGGAGTGCA
>NW_006399811.1:1030796-1056768 GCF_000299155.1 Elephantulus edwardii | reverse complement strand
GAGGTCCCTAACAGCAGACTTTCCCATCGCGATACGCTTTTTGATTTCCTGACTGCTGGTACCAAGAGTGTTGACTGTGGAGCCGAGTGTAGTAAAGTATTATTATGGCCCATTCTACAATGAGAGGATGCAAATAAAAAGGATGAAAATCAATATTTCTCTCTCTCTCTCTCATATCTATATTATTTCTTTATCTGCTTTCTCATTAGCCTTCTGGCTATATGAGTAAAGAGAATCTCTTTTCTATTAAACGTGGTATATGTTAGATCTAGCTTATGTCAGTATGTATTAGGTTTGAAATATTTATTAACTAAGTGAATTACTGAAAGAATGAACAAGAATACCTTCCCTTCAGTGTGTATCTCTGGCCTCCTATATGTTGAATTGATAAGTCATTAGTTTTGGGTGGTTTTTTTTTCTAGAGACAAAAGAAAAAATCTCACTCAAAACAATTTTGAAACCATATGCTGTTCTTTTTTGGTCTTTGCTGGCATCTTCCTCACTGTTATAAGTACTAGTCTGTCTCATGTTCATGTCTGGAATTAGACAGTCATCCAGTGTTTCAATCCATTCTTTATGCTACCTGATAAACTTTCAATAACCCAACCAGTTTACAGCTGACCCTCCAGTAGGTTTTCAAAGGCTGTAAATGGCACAGGAAGAGACTGTTCATCTCTCCACCTTGGCGGTATTGGTGGATTCAAAGTGCAAAGAGAAGCACCACCATTGAATTAGCAGTGCAACTCCCTACAGACTGCTAACAGAGCTCCCTACTTTATGATTCGACATTGTCTTTAATTAATAAAATTAATCAATAGTATAAAACAAAATGTCTATGAATTATTATATGAAAAAGCCAATATTATAAAGTAAGCTTTCACTTAAAAAAAACTAATTTAAAAAACCTCAGCCTTTAAAAGTTGGTCATCCTGTTATTGTAAAGCAGCACACCATGGAATTCTATGAATTCATTAAATACAAAGAAGCTCACAGAAGGAAATTTAATACAATCATTTTTTTCCCCACACATACTGTAGTCCCACCCCCATAATCCCACAAAATGCAGGACTGTAGAATGAAACAACTTTGTTTTATAGCACAGATCCTTAAATATAAAAGAGAAAAGGGACAAGTGCTAAAGGTTAGACTTGTTAAAACCGTGAATAATCCAGTATGTCAGCAATACTTCTTAATGCTTGATTCTCAATGGATGCATGCCAGTTGACATTAAAACACAACACAACTCTTTGGCTCCCTCAAAATTACCTTTCTAAAACATCAACTTTATTATGCCTTTACCTGATTTAATCTTTCAGTAGCTTTCCATTTATATAACTCTGCTTTCCAAATTAGGATATGCCAAACCCCAGAGGTACAGAGAGCTGTACAACAGGGGGAAAGACAAGTAAATATGCTATATCTGCTTAGACAGAGGATTTTTACTTGACTAGTTGAATAAAAACAGTGTTTATACTAAGACAACTATGGTTTGACTGTAGAGCAAAATTTACATGAATTTTATATGCAACTTTAAAGATGTCTTGAGTTTGGGAGACTGTTTGCCAGGTACACAATAAAATCAAAAAACTCAGTAAGTATGTCAACAAGATATGATAGAGGGCATTCCTTGATAAATAAATAATGGCTATGATGGCCCAGCAATGGTGCGATTGAGTAGTAGACCTAGTTACAAGGTGGAAGATACAGATAAACAGAAGCAGTGACACAGTAGAATCCGTGCTGGATGAAATACAGTCTACAGTAGGAAGATAAATGAAAGGTATTAACTCAGTCTTGGGAGAAATATGGGAATATTCCCTAAAGGAAATGGCTTTTAAGTAGAACTCTCAAAGATAAGAAGGGTTACTATTTTTAGTTGCCTTTGAATGAGTTCTAATTAATTATGACTTTCTGTATATTGGAGCAAAACAATGTTTCGTACTGCATCAATTTGACGGTCATTGGTAAGCTTATGCAAACTATAGCAACTACAAAGAGGCTAATCTTCCAGTATTATACTGGACATTATTCTACTGTGATCCCTAATGTCTTCATTGGCTAATAAAACATGGATAGTCATAAAAGGACAAACACTGTGTCTTTCAGACTTTGAGCATGTTATCAGTGAGACTCATCCCTGGAGAAAACTATGACGCATGGTAAAGTAGAAAGTGAAAATGAGGAGGCACTTCTTTGAGACTCATTGGTAAAACGGCTGCAGCAGTGGACTCACGCACAGAACGAGTTGGCAAGACGGTACAGGATTGGACAGTGTTTTGTTCTTTTGTATATAGGGTCTACTACCTGTCTTCAGCACTAGACAAAGATTTACATAGAGAATCAATCTGATATGGTTACTGGGAAGAGTGGAAAAGGGACTGACTGATAGACAATTAACACTTATTAAAATACATGAAGAAAAGGAACATGTGGAATACATGGATAATCAGACATCACATGTATTAGAATTAATTTTGTTATGGAACAAAATACATATGAATGATTGAAAGAAACAAAAAAACAACAATATGCTCTGTAAGCTTTCACATAAATTAAAAAAAAAAAAGAGATTGCCAGGCCTTTTGTCCTAAACTGTCTTAGTCTCAAAGAACTACTGAAAGAAGAAAAAAATACATTCTACTGAAATGTGTTTTTATATGGTGATTCCACTGGTATCTAAAATACAATTAGCACATCTTTCAGCATCATGGCAGAACATAAGCCATCATGGTATGACAAACTGACAGACAGGTAGTAGAAGGAGGAGTTGTTAGATCACTGAATCATTTCCTATACATAATGACCCTATATACAAAAGAACAAAACACTGTCCAATCCTGTACCATCTTGCCAACTGGTGCTGTGCGTGAGTCCACTGCTGCAGTCATTTTACCAATGAGTCTCAAGGAAGGGCCTCCTCATTTTCACTTTCTACTTTACCATGTGTCATAGCTTTCTCCAGGGATGAGTCTCACTGATAACATGCTCAAAGTCTGAAAGACAAAATCTCACCAACATTGCTTATAAGGAACACTCTGGCTGCACTTCATCCAAGACAGATGTTTGTTCCTTTAGTCACTCATGGTGTATTTAAAATTCTTGACTATCACAATTCAAAAGCATCAACTTTTCTTTGGTGTTCCTTATTCACTTTTAAATTTTCAAATGTGTATGAGGTGACACAAAATATCATGGCTTGGATCAGGTTCATGTTAGACCTTTAACTGGCATCCTTGCCCTTAAGCACTTTGAAGAAGTCCTTGGCAGCAGATGTGTCCTTGACAGGAGAGTCTTTGGCTTCTAGACTTGCATAGGTTTTGACTGTGGATCCAAGTACAGTAAAATCCTTAACAACTTTAGTTTTTTCTCTGTTTATCATGATGTTGCTTACATGGTTAACCACAGCCAAACCAAATCATGCTGTCACTGAATAGATTTTTAACTCAAAGTGATCCTACAGGATAGAGTAGCTGTCCATATGGTCTGTCATTGTTATATACCGTTTGAGTCAGAACTGACTCATAGCTGACCCACCAGGAGGCTTTCACAAACAGCTAATGGCATGGGGGGAGATTACCCATCTTTATCTAGTAGAGTATCTGGTAGATTTCAGCTTCATGCCTTTGGGTTGATAGCACAATTCCTTAGCGCTAAGCCACCAGAGATCTCTTTTGTAAGATTTACAAGACTGTCATTCTTTATTAAATTAGATCACCTTATCTTTTTATCCAAAGAAGCTGGGGTGTGTGTTCAAATAGCCAACCTTTCAGTTAGCTGCTAAACATTTAACCACTGCACTACTAGAGGTCTTAGAAGAAGGATCAGAAATAAGAATGGTTGTGCCTGTGCCAGATAAGCAGAGGTTGTCATATACCCAGGAGTACCTGAGGAAACCAATTGGAGGTACCAGCTGCTGAGAGAAGGGGGTCCAAGAGGAAAAATAATAAACCAGATGATACAATGAAGGAAAACATAATACCTACTCTTATTATAACAAGAAAAAGAAACCAAATTCCAAAAGTAGATAAGAATCTACTGGAACATGGATCAACATATATTGGACTTAATACTGCTTTCTATGGCCTATAGCAAACAGTCTTTTTTAATCCATCTTCAACGTGACACGGGCTCAGAGAGTTGCTAGCATACCAATGGCAATTATTCCATTTATGGCAGCACAGTCAGCTTACAAAGGTTTTGTAAGCTTACTTTAGAATACAGGTCATTTGAACTGTGAAACTTGTACTGTAACACGGGGTGGATTGGTTGGTCCTGTTTTTGGAGGTCTTTACTCTGTTGTCTTAGCTATGCCTGTGAATGGTATGGTCTACCAGCCAGGTATGTGTTGACCTTGCTACTAGAGAAAGCAAACAACTTACTGTATCAGGCTTTCTAAACCCATCTTTATAAAGATTCTTTCCCCCATTTTGCTTCAGACTGATTTTGTATCTTATCTTGTATCTAGACAGTATAAGTTACTAATAAAATTCCTTCATTTATCTAAACTTGATCTAGAAACTTACAAGAGTAACTTTATTAGATTTTTGGAAACATGAATAAATAAAAAAATAAAATTTTTTTAAAAATTAAGAATAAAAAAAGAGGGTCAGTGATATGTGAATGAATGCAGGCACGAGAGGGAGCAACGAGGAGCCAGGAAAGCTAAGTGTCATAGACATTACAAACTGCATTTGTGAAATTTCTAGAAAAACTAACCTAAAGACTAGAATAGCATGAATCTCAAACTGAGCAGTTTTACAAATTAAGATCTATACATAAAAGTGATAGAACAGTGGAGAGTAAAGGGTCTTAAACAATATGTTTTAACTTCTAAAACAGAACATGAGAAGTGTTGCATTCTCATTAATTTTTCTCAAACATCTACCACTTGTCCAGTCTTTTTCATTTGCTTTGCATTTAGGAAGAAAGCCAAAGGTAACAATATGTGCCCTCAGGAAATGCTATTCAGGGTGGAAGGTTAAATACCCAAAACCCAAACTAGTTGCCCAATGAGTCAATCCCAACAAATAGCAAGGAATTCTCTCTAAATATGCTAAATTACCTTCAAGCCTCAAACTATTAACTGAAACAGGTCAAGAATTTAACATATATATTTTATTTATCTTATTTGAGAGAAGTTTCAGCAAGCAGGGTTGTGTGATCTGCATAACGCAGATTGTTGATAGATTTTTCCACCAATTCTGATGCCACACTTCTCATAGAGCCCAGCCTCTCAGCTAATCTGTTCTGCATACAGGTTGAAAAGGTATGGAGACAGGACACATCCCTGGCATACACCCTTCCCAATTTTGAACAATGCATTGTTTCCTTGCTCTGTTCTGACAACTGCCTTCTAGGCCAAGTATAGGTGTCTCTGTAGAGGCTCAAGGACTACATCCTTCAATATGGATTGAGGCTCAATATCAAGAAGATAAAGATTCTCACCACTGGGCCAAATGGCAGCATCAGGATGGATGGTGAAGAGGTTGAGGGTGTTAACAATTTTAGTTTGCTTGGCTCCACAGTCAATGCTCTTGGCCCCAGTAGTCAGGAAATTAAAAGATGTATTGTGATGGGAAAGTACTGCTGGAGACTAAGGTGTGTCTGATACAGGCCATGGTCTTTGCAATCACCTGTTATGCGTCAGAGAGTTGGACAATGACTAGGGAGGATAGAAGGAGAAATGATGCCTTTGAACTGTGGTGCTGGAGAAGAGTATTGAATGTACCATGGACTGCTAAAAAAACAAACATATTTATCCTGGAGAGGGTTAAACCGGGCTGCGCCATGGAGGCAAGGAATCTGAGGCTTCATCTGACATACTTTGGACATGTAAGGAGGGACCAGTCCTTGGAGGGGGACATCTTGCTTGGGAGGGTGGAGGGACAGCGCGGGAGGGGAAGACCCTCAATGAGATGGACTGATTCAGTGACTGGGGTAATCTGGATGGGTGTGTCAGAGGCAGCGTGACTGGCACAAGATATAGCAGGGTTTAGGGTTGTTGTACATAGGGTCGCTATGAGTTGCAAGCAACTCAATGGCACATGACAATTTGAGAGAAACTAAGGGTTCAAAAATTACACTGATGTAAGCAAGCAGTAAATGCTGAGTTATTCTTGTTGAGTGCCAATGAGTTAATTTTTGACTCATAGTAATTCAGGCATTACAGATAATTTATTCATACGATTTTCCAAGGCTGTAACCTTTAAGGAAGTAGATGGCCAAGCCATCATAGCTAAACCTCCAGGTTCTGGAAACTGTAAATCGCACAGGAGGAAACTGCCATCTTTCTCACTTGGAGTTGCTGGTTGATTTGAAACTCTTGGGAGGCACTGCGTTTGGGTTAGCAGCACAACTCCCTACAGACTTGGCCACCTAGACAGATTTGCTTATTTTTACAAATAAGTCTTGCTGAAATAGGTTTCTTCCTAGCTTTAAATCCTTTCTTGAGTTTCTCGATGTCTTAAGCACAAAAATCTGATATGTTTGCAAAGTTTATCTAGTTATATAGCTTAGAACCTCCTTCACCTATCCTATCTGCTGGTTAAACCACATACAGCAGTTCCTCATGAATCCACACCTTTTGGAATATTACTCTGCCTGCTGTTACCTCTTTACTTCTTCATTTAGATATAAATCCAGTTGAGAAATCTAGTTTTTCTGGAAAGCTTTTCCTGTTATCTCACTTGGTTGGACTGGATATTCCTTCTGTTGTTTTTGAATGCCGTCAAGTCAAGCATGACTCATAGTGACTCTATGAACAAAAGACCTAATGCCTTTCCATAACTATCATCATTTCTCCAAGTTCACTGAGTTTCCATAGGCATGTGGCTTAGGATGTGGATGCCACTCTTGCTTCCAAACCTGTTTTACAACTAGAAGCTCCACCAAACACTCCAAATTGGGAAACCATTTTGGTATTTGATACCCTAATGGTGCAAGGTACAGCATCACTGCAAGCCAGGTTACTCCATACAGAACATTGACAAAGAGTGATGTACAAAGTGGAAGAGTATTTCTCCATATATAACAGCACTAGTTTCATTTAGCAGTGGGTAAGTATCTTCAAGTAAAATATGACTGAGAGTAAGTTTTTCACAAAAGACCTGAACTCTGTTCTATAACTAACATCATTTCCATTCCTTCTAGGGAAGATAAATCTGACATCATTATTCTTAGTATAGCATTAGGCTAGACCAAAGGAAATCATCAGTATTCAGTATTTTTTTATTTACAAAAAATGGCAAAGCCCTATAAACCTAGTACAAGTGTGATATCTTATTTTTATCTGATTAATCCAACTTGCCTCTTTAAAAAAATACATTAATTCTTTGTCTCCTTCATTAAGTACTGTGACAGACCTACGATACATCACAATAAATGTTGACTGAGGGCTTAGCTTGGGTCAAACTGTACATGATTGGTACATATAAGTATTTAAAGCTACATATTTTGAAGAAAAACAGGCTATTGAATCATCTTCTCCTTCATGTTAAGGTACAGAAAGCTCCATTTAACAGAATCATGGAAGCTTAAGAAAAAAATGAGGAAGAGGATAAACTTAGAAATACTGATATTCTTATAGTCATATGTCTAGGCATGTACATAAAGCACTGATTATGATGATTTTGTTGTTGTTAGGTGCCATTGAGTATGTGGTGGCTTTCCACATATGCATATCCTTGATGGCCTGGGAGTTTCCCAGGTGTTCTTTAAATAGACCTGGAGATTTGAGCCTCTTGATTTGCATGGTTTTGTGGGATATTCCGGGTCAAATGA
This sequence comes from Elephantulus edwardii, assembly GCF_000299155.1. NCBI lineage: Eukaryota > Metazoa > Chordata > Mammalia > Macroscelidea > Macroscelididae > Elephantulus > Elephantulus edwardii. The sequence goes on along the minus strand of NW_006399811.1, from coordinate 1,048,989 downwards.
GTAGTGAACCATTTTCTCACGGGAAGAGAGCCAGATCTCATTTTCTAACCTGATGAAAGTAAATATTGAAAAAACACTTCCAAATATGCTACACTGGGAAAATACAGATTGATCTTCATTCACTGATCTAATTTGACAACTGCTAAAGAAGATTCCACCTGGTTCTCTTAAATTAGCATGACATGAAATAGTGTCCGCCTGGTTTTAATAATGATTTGTGTGTTCCGTGGCAGCACTGCTGTGAAGTAGACCTGACCCAGGCACAATTCCTGAGGAAGTTGAGCTGTTAGAATACTCATCTGTTTTCTGTCAACTTGGCTTTGTTGATAGGCTCACTGGAACATCTGACCAAAATAGCCTCGGAAACAGGCACACATTTTTACCAGCAGAATCAACATTCAGAACATACCAACCTCAGAAACATCACTGGATAGTTTCCTCAAGTTTTTGGCTTCTCTGAATTCATTACCTTGAACTGTTATTTTATTTCCTAGACTTTGCTAAAATAATAAATTCTAAGAAAGGAAATAAGTATACTTTCTCCTGTTTCTCCATCTCACTCCTCCAAGGAAAGATGACACCTCTAGTGGAGTCATATGCTTACTGACTCCACTGTGAGACAGAAAGCGGCTCCCAGTGATTCTGCCACTCTGGCTGTTGATGATTAAAATGATTAAAAATCACTTCATTGTCTCTTAACTCAAATATGTTTCAATTTAAGTGACTATAACTGTTAAACCAAAATAAGTATGAAACAGAACACTTTAAAACCTGGGGACATCTAATAAAACATGTAGATTTCTGGGTGGCATCCTCAGAGAATCTTCAATCTAAAATAGGCCTTTAGAATTTATGTGTTCAACAAAAATTCCTGCCAAGGTATTCTTTTAAAAATTATAACTCACATAAAATTCACCCTTTCAAAGTGTACAAGTCAGTGATTTTAAGTACTTTTGTAAGGTTGGACAACTATCACCACTATTTAATTTCAGAAGGTTTTAATATCCTCAAAACAAAGTTTTGCACTTACTAGGAATTACTCCTTCAATTCCCTTCCCAGTCTCTGCAACCAGTAATATACTTTCTGACTCTGGCATTTAAAAAAATATTTTTTTCTGGACACTTCATGTAAAAGAAACCACACTATATGTGGTCTTGCATCTGGCTTCTATCCCTTAGCAAAATGTTTTCAATGTTTATTTTTGTTCTGGTGGTTGTTGTTAGGTGCCATCAAGTCAAACACAAGTCCTAACAACCCTATGAACAACAGATCTGGTCCGTTTCCTATCCTGTGCCATCCCTACATTTTCTGACATACTTGACCCCATTTCTGCAGTCACTATGTCAATCAATGTGGTTGAGAGTCTTCCTAGTTTCACTGACTCTCCACCTTTCGAAGGATGCTCCTTTCCAACAAATACCCTCTCCTAAAGTATGAAGCTTTGTCATCTTTGCCTCCAAGGGACATTCTAGCTGCACTTTCTCCAAGACATACGTGTTCGTGGTTGGTTTGTTTTTTCTAAATCTATGGGATATTCTGTACTCTTCTCCAACACCACAGCGCAAAGGCAGAGATTCTTTTCCTGTCCTCTTTACTCATCCATATCCACACCACAGTATGTATCAGAACATCGCTCCCTTTTATAACTAATATGTCATTGTACAGATATATCAAATTTTGTTCATCCACATTTAGCCTGTTTACAATTTTTAGCTATACTGAATAATGTTGCTATAAACATTCATGGGGTTTTTAAGTGAACATATATTTTCATTCTATTAAATAAAAACCTAGTAGTGGAGATGCTGAGCCATATGATGGCTCTACATTTAATTTTATTTAAAACTGCCTAATTGTTTTCTAAAGTTAATGTACCTTTTTACATCCCTACAAGAAATTTGTAGGGTTTAAATTTCTCTACAACCTTGTCAGCTTTTGTTACCATCCAGTGTGTGTGTTTTCCATCGAACCTGATCCAACCAGCACAGGTAGAGAATGTCCTACCATCTCCAGTGGAGCATCTGGTGAATTCGAACCACACTCCTTCATTTATCATCCATTGAGGACAGCCACACTCCTGGGTAAGAAGAATATCTGGGTACTACAGTTATTGTACTCAGCTGCTAATTGAAAATTTGGGGTTCTGGTTCAAAGAAAGGCCTGGTAATTTACACCTCAAATCTTAACCTCTGAGTTGTCCTTTGAAGTATAATGCATCACCATGAGCTGGGACATTCTTCAGTGAGTGTGAACTACTGGTTCAGGAATATTGGATAGCAAAAACTGTTAAGCTCTTGATTATGAGTGGAAAATGGAGACATTTGAACCCAGATATAAAGACCAGAGAAAATGCCTAGTAGTGTATTTTTAAATGTTCAAAGCCATTAAAAAGCTCTGTGGAATACAGTTCTACCTGGCCACAGACTTAACTGCGTCCTGTTAAAATATATGTAGACACTGGAGGTTTGAAAAGAACTGATAATCAATAGACATTCTTTAAAGGTTAATAAGGCATGAGAAGGGAAGAATAGAGGAGTAAAAATTAGGCAGGTGAAGGGAGAGGAAACAGAGTAAGGAAGTGATCTGAGATCATAATAAATGAATCAACTGCAATTAAAGTTATAAAAAAAGTATACGAATTATTGAATTAAAAAAAAAGTAAAACAACAACAACAAAAAAAACTTGTTGTAATGTGCTACTGAGCTGCCTGTGACTCATACTGATCCTAAGCACAGCAGCTCTGAAACCTTCCTTGTCCTGAGCCAGTCTCACTCATTCTAGTACACCAACCCCCATCGCCTCAGGTACTGTATCAATCCATCTCACCTGGGGTCTCCTCTCCTGCCCTGTCTGTCCACCCTTCCAAGCATGATGTCCTTCTCCAAGGACCGGACAGCGTCCCCTGGCCACGCACCCAAAGTATGTGAGACAGAGCTTTAAAATCTTAGCTTCTAAGGAGAAATTTGGTTTCATCCCCTCCAACACAGATCTATTTGTTTGCTTGGGGTGGGGGGGGGAAGGTTCATGGTATGTTTGAGACTCTTCTCCAGTACCACAATCGAAAGGCATTGATTCTTCTTCTGTCATCCTTAGTAGTCACTGTCCAGCTCTCTGATACATAGCAAGTAATTGCCTGGATTAGGTGCACCTTAATCTCTAGACTGATATTGTTGCTTTTCAGCACTCTGCAGAGGTCCCTGACAGCAGATATTCCCAATGGAATTTGTCTTTTGATTTCCTGCCTGCTGGTGCCAACAGTGTTGACTGTGGAGATGAGAAAGCTGTAATTGTTTACAAACTCAATCTCTATTCCATTTATCATGGTGCTGCCAGTTGGCTCAGTGGTGAGAATCTTTGTCTTCCTGATGCTGAGTTTCAATCAATATTGACGACTACAGTCCTTGACCCTTTTCAGCAAGAGTTTCAGGTCCTCCTCAGTTTCAGCAAGCAAAGTTGCATCATCTACATAACATAGGTTGCTGATGAATCTTCCTCCAATCCTGATGCTTCATTCCTAATTATAAAGCCCTATTTCACCAATTATCTCTTCTGCATATAGATGGAAAAGTTATGGAAACAGGATGCGTCTTTGATGCACTCCTTTTCTGATTTTGGACCATGCAGCATTTCCTTGCTCTGTTCTTAGGACTGCTTCCTGGTCCAACTATAGGTTTCACATAAGCAAGCATTCTGGGATTCCCATTTTCCTCAAGATTAACCACAATTTGTTATGATTCACACAGTCAAAGAGAGTTCTGGGCTCTATCCAAATGTTTGATGAAATTGAACTTATTTTCTTTTTTAAAATGAAAGAAGACTTTTCAGATGTCTACTGACTAGAATGAAGGATTAGTGAGTAGGATGAAACTACACTGTGCTCAAATGACCAACTGCTTTCTAGTCCAGTAAAGAGTTAAAAATTGAAGAGAGGTGATATGCTTAGTAAAATGCAATGTAGGGTATCAGTAAGTTTCAGATAATATGGAACTTTTCTTTAGTTACCAAAGATGATTTAAAAATTAGAAACTTTTTTTTACATTTCCATTCATTCATTGTTGCACCTTCCTCCCCTCCCAACCCCCCCCCCCAATACACTACCCTCTTGGAAAAGTAAAAGAAAAACTCTTTCATTGTTTTACAAACCCTCCCCCAGGTCCACTCCACTATGCAGCCTTCGCTCTGGACTCCTGTCATGACAAAAATACCTAATCATATATCCCTTTTAAACAGTTTTCTCCCTCATCTGTTTCAATGCAGTATACATTATTGAACCCATCTTTCTCAGTCTTCCCTCAACCCCGAGGCCAATCCTGTTTTACAACAGTGGCACCAGGCAGTATTTGTCTTTTTGTGACTGAGATACTTCACTCAGCATAATGTTCTCCAGGGTCACCCACTTTGAATAATATTGCATGAGTTCCTTGTTTTTCAATGCAGCACAGTATTCCATCGTGTCAATGTACCACAGTTTCTCTATCCATTTGTTAGTTGATGGTCACTTAAGTTGTTTCCAGCTCCTTGCTATTGTGAACAAAGCCGCAATAAACATGGGTGTGCATATATCTGCTTGGATGTCAGTTATGGTCTCTTTGGGATATATTCCCAGTAGTGGAATTGCTGGGTCAAATGGTATCTCTATTTGCAACTTTTTTGAGAAAGCATCATACTGCCTTCCACAGTGGTTGCACCATTTTACACTCCCACCAATAGTGAAGAAGGGTTCCAGTTTCTCCACAAACTCATCAGCATTTGTTGCTTGCTGTTCTGTTAAATTTTGCAATTCTGACTGTGGTTAGATGATATCTCATAGTTGTTTTGTAAACTTATTCCTTAGAGAGAAACACAGAGATGATAAGTGTTTGTAAGAATCAAGAAGTCCTCAGAAAACCTTCTGTTTCAAAGAAAGCAACAGCACCTCCAACTGAGGAGAAATGGTGGCTGAAGAGTATGTCTCCATCTTTTCTGACCTTTCACACAGCAAGGGATTCACATGAAATTCTTTGTGTCCCACCATTCTCACTCATTTTTATATAGCCACTCTCATCAGAATCGTACAAGTAATCTCCACTTTATGATAGGTTTCCATTCCAATGACTGTCTTCAATCAGTTTTGCTGCAGCCAAATCTTTTTCTCTCTTATTTATTTTAGTTTCCATTACCTCCATAAGCCTGATGTTTATTTGTCTCTGGGGATTGGAAATTTCACATATAAACTTGCAAGTGCCTTTTAATACATGGATATAATTAAAAATACACAAAGCATAAACATTTACTCCAATGATAAAGAAGTTGGAGAACACTGGAATTCTGTCATTTGCAATAGTTAACTTCCCTTGTGGGAAGCTCTAAGACATCCAGATTATCCTATGGGGTAGTGAGTGTTCTAGTTAGAATGGGGTTACCGTTTCTTGTTAGAAAATTAGTGATAGTTGTCTATGTGGTTATTTTTTCTTCTTTATATATTTCACAGTAACGTCTCACTGCTTGTCATATCTGCCTACCAAATTTAGTAAAGTGGGGAGTCTTTAGGTCTATGTTTTCAAGCAACTGAAACATCTAGATTAGTTTAGAAAAAAAACGTCAGTTAATTTTTTCATTATACATTTTGACAGTTTCCATTTCTTCTTCCCCACTGTTTCTTTCTTTACCATTTCTGTTCTATTTAAAGTCTACTAAGTACTGATCTGTTAATTTTCCCTTTTTTTTGGTTATCTCTGAGCAATTTCACATCTACACAATATCAAGTACTAAATGCAACATTTGTGCTGTATGGATGATACCCTGAATCTTCCTCTCAAATTTCTTTCATTATATCATTCTGGTCAAATGTTTGGAATGTATTCATGTAACCTGGAATTTTTTTCCAATCCCTATATGTATTTTCCTGTAACTTTCTTTGAGAAAGATGTTCTGACACAATGAAGAACATTATCATTCTTCCAGAAATTGAGTGATGTTACCCTGCTTCCATCTGTTACTGCTGCTGCCTAGGCAAATGCAGTCTGTAGGTAGGATGCCCTGGAAGTGGAGGCTGCACCTTGATCCCGAGGCTGAATCACAGCTGTCATACTGCAAAGTAGTTGCATTACTTTCACATCTTGATTTAGATCATCAACCTTAGGAGGACGTCCTGGGGGCATTATGAAATAGCAGCAAAAAGGAATGTACTTTTCAAAGCAGTAGGCCTGTACTTCAGGGATGAAGAAATTGAAGAACCACTCTTTCAATACAGCTATCATTCAGGCTTTGGAGTTACTTCTGTTACCACATCCAGTAGCTTATTTCTTTTTCAATGTTTCTGAATGCTTAGGAGCTTTCTGAATAATAAAAAAGTTTTAATTTCAATTCAGCAGTATTTTCTCTAAGGAGCATCATAATTTTGTCATTAAATGCTTTGAAACCAGGCATCAACTTCACCTTGTTGTGAGTCTAAGTCCATTCCTGAATGTTTTTCCAAAATAAGACTTTGTTTTAACCACACTGAGAATCTCCTCTGGTAGCTGTTCTTCCTCTTCTATTATCTTCTCCCTCACAGCCTTGCAGATTCAATACCAGCACCTGCTGTTTCTCCAGCTACATGTACACTATTCAAGCTAAATCTGTTGTTCCCTTATGTTTTAAAAAAGGCTGTGTGCTTTTGTTTGAATCATCAGTAAATGCACAAGAATCCTCTTCTGGATCAGTATTCTATCTAAATCATTAGTGTTTCCATCTGTGGATTGGTCTTTGCCTCTTCTTTGTGAAAACTGTTGATTTTTATTGCTTTTTTATCTGCTTTTAAAAGTCCCATTGTTATATTTTCTTCTGTCTAAGCACTCTTTATGAGTGAAACAGAAAGAAAGAAAAATCCTCTCTTTAAATATCAAACTAACTCATGAACCTATATAATGAGATTCTTTAAGATTATAACATACACATACAACATAAGATTTTAAATTGTGTCATAAAGTCTTTCTATTCAAATATCTAAACAAAATACCATGTTATGATTCTTTCTACTTTTATTCTTCTTCACTAAATTTAAGAAAGACATACCTAAGACCTTGACTGTTAATCAATGAAATGGTAGTTCTGAGCCACCACCTTCTCTATAGGAGATAGGTACGGTAATGAACTTCCCTGGGAATTCACAACCTTGAGAACAATATATGGTAGTTCTATTCTATCTTATAGGGTCCTTAGGAATCATTTTAATATCTCCCCCCTTCTCTTTGAGTTATCTGAAACAGGTAACATTTCTTTAAATGTGAATTTATTTCTTTTTTAAAAATTTTATTCTATATTGGTTTGCTTACAAAGTTTGTATACACTATGTTGCACACTATTCTTCGTTCACATGGTATTTAATACAATCATCCCCATGCATTATGTTGTATACAATTAATCACCATTTGACCATGTTTGTCATTACCCTGTCTTTTCAGGTTCCCTCCAGAGCTGTCCCATTTCCTTTACCTTCTCCCTCCACTCATCAGATTTACAACACTGTGCTTTTGCCCCCACCCACCCTCATCCCTCTGTTCCTCCTCCTTTATCTCTTGAGTCCCCAGACATGTTTTACAAGTTAATCTTCTCCTTTTACAATAATGGTCTAATGCGGTATTTATTGCAATAGTTGAATAAGACAGTCCTTCATATGCTAATTTACTGGCTTTCCATTTCATAGATATAAACTTTATATCCATGTTTATCCTATTCCTCAACTTATTTTTTTCTTATTAGATATTTCAGTGGTTTGACTCTTTCTGTTTCACATATTAATGGGGTATTAGTAGTGCAGGCATTCAAGTATGAGAAATTTGAATACCTTTGCTTCAAATTGCTAAGTGATGCTTCTTACAGTATGATTAAGATAAGATCTAGCCACTGAATAAGATCATGAAAGTGGCCTTGTCTACAACAAAGTCAGTATCACTTTGGTAACAATGATATCAGACTTTTCACACCTGTGCAGTGTGCGCACATTTCAACTGTTAACATATTACTAAAGCTAAATGCTGCCCAACTTTCTATCTGTTAGGATGCCAGACCTTGACTCCATCTAACATCCGAGAATGATAACATCAGTAAATTATGCACTGCAACATTGTATGCTATATATGTTATTAATAAAAACTGCACAGAAAACAAACAAAAACTAGATGATCTGAAGTATGGTAAATCATAACTCAAAGAGTTTGAAAGTCAGAGACTATCTGTATATAAGCACCAATGGTATGAAAAATGAGTGGAATTGCCACACTGTAGGAACTGGAAAGAATTTCAGATGAAACGAGGTAAATTTTTTTTTCTCTTCTCTCATCTCCTTTCTGTGATGTGACACATAATCCATTTTCATTTTGGGACTGGGCACATACTAAACAAGGGTAATAGAAGAAGACTTTCAACAACACAATTCCAAATAGAAAAATAGCTTTGAGTGACTTATGAACAAGTTATGTCAAGAGGCCATCATCTAAAAATCTTAATGCAAAGTTGGATTTTTTTAGAAAATTAATATTATTGTTGTTGTTGCTGCTGAGTGCCTTTGAGTCGAGCATGACTCATAGCGGACTTATGAACAAAAGGCCTGAAGCTCCTCTACAACTATCAACATTAAATCAAAGTTCATAGAGTTTTTGGAGGCAAGTTGTTTAGGAAGTGGATGCCACTCCTACTTCCAAACCTGCCATAGAATGTTATTGGTTGAGTCGCCTGTGATGCATAGTGACCCTCTGTACAGCAGCTCCAAAGCCTTCCTTGTGCTGAGCCAGTCTCACTAATTTTGACACAACAACCCCCATTGTCCCAGTTGCTATACCAATCCATCTCATCTGGGGTCTCCTTCTCCTGTGCTGTCGTCCACCCTTCTGAGCATGATGTCCTTCTCCAAGGACCAACTTCTCCCGCCCAAGTGCCCAAAGTAACTAAGGTGGAGCTTGAAAATCCTAGACTCCAAGGAGAGACTTGGATTCACCCTCTCCAACACAGACCTTTGTTTTCTTGTCAGTCCATGGTATGTTCAAGACTTCTCTAGCACCACAACTCGAAGACATCTATTCTTCTTCCGTAATTTATAGTCATTGTCCAACTCTCTGAAGCATAGCAAGTAATTGAGAAGACCATGGTTTGTATTAGGTGCACCTTTGTATCTAGACTGACATTGTTGCTCTTCAGCACTCTGGAGAGGTCAATGACAGCAGACTTTCCCAATGCAATTTGTCTTTTAATTTCCTAACTGCTGATGTTAAGAATGTTGATTGTGGATCCGGGCAAGCTGTAATTGCTAACAACCTCAATCTCTTCTCCATTTAATATAGTACCTGCTGGAGGGTCAGCTATGAGGCAATTCCAACTCGATGGCACATAAATGCAACCATTAATGTGGTGTACTATCAGACAAAACCCCAAAACTAAAATAAAGTGCCAGACAAAAATAAGTAATTGTGTTGATTTTTTAAAAAAATAAGTAATAATAGGTAGACTATCAGGCTTCTAAAGATCTTATATGTTGCAAAGTTGACTCATGGTATCTGAATATGTTTAGCACTATAAGCTCCAATCCATTATCCTTAAAATAAGAGTCACTTATGTTAATTTGTTTTTTATTAAAAGTTGAAGCCTGTTACTAGATAAAATATGTTTCAGTAGATTTAATAAAAAAAAAAGATAAAGCACTTAAATTAGAGGCCTTACTAGTATCACTGTACATCTTTCACCCTGTTACAAAGTATCATATATAACACAATTAATTTTTAAAAGAGACAGTGAGAGTAACCATGATTCTTAGTAATAAAATCCACAATTTTTTCCCTCTCCAAATTAAGGTAGAGAGTACCAGAGGGATGTCTATATGTGTTTCATCGACTATGCAAAGGTATTTAACTGTATGAATCACAACAAAATGTGACTAACCTTGAAAAGAAAGGGAATTCCAGAACACTTGATTGTGCTCATGGGAAATCTTTACTTGGACCAGGAAGAAGTCCTAAGAACAGAGTAAGGAAACAGTGATTCAAACTCTAGAAGGGAGTGCATCAGGGATGTGTCCTTTGTCCATACCTTTTCAATCTATATGTGGAACGTTATGCAGATGACAAAGCCTTGCTTGCTAAAACTGAAGAGGACCTAAAACATTTGCTACCGAAGGTCAATGACTGCAGTCTTTAAAACAGGTTGAAGATCAATATCAAGAAAACAAAGATTCTCACTACTTTGCCAATTGGCAGCACCATGACAGATGGAGAAGAGACTGAGATAGTTAACAATTTCAGCTTACTTGATTCCATAATCAACACTCCTCACACCAGCAGTCAGGAAATCAAAAGAAGAATTGCACTGGGAAAATCTGCTGTCAGGGATCCCTCTAGAGATAAAGAGTAATGATGTCAGTCTAGATATTAAAGTATGCCTGATTCAGGCCATGGTCTTTGTAATTACTTACTACAAAGCAGAAAACTGGACAATGAACAAGGATGACAGGAGAAAAATAGATGCCTTTGAGCTGTGGTGCTGGGGAATAGTATTGAACATACTATTGACTGAACAAACAGGTCTGTCCTAGAGAAGGTGAAGTCAACTTGCTCCTCGGAGACAAGGATTTTGAAACTCCATTTGACATACTTTAGGCATGTGGCCAGGAGGGACCGGTCCTTGGAGAAGGACATCATGCTTAGAATGGCTGAGGGTCAGCTAAGGAGGCGAAGACCTGGGATGAGATGGACTGAAGCAGTGAATGTGGCAATGGGGTCAGGTGCGTCAGAGATGGTGGAGTTGGCTCAGCATAGGGCAAGGTTCAGAGCCATTTTTCACAAGGTTATTATGAATCACTGTTGACTTAATGGTACATAATAACAACAACAATATGATGAAAATAGGAAGCTCTGGTGGCCAAGTGGTAAGGAGCTACAATGCCAACTCAGAGGAACATGGTTTGAATCCCCCAGATGCTTTGCTGAAGACAGATGGGTAATTTATTGTGTAATTTATTGCCTCTGAAAACTCACTGGAGGATCAGCTACTGGTCAGTTTTGACTCAACAATACATAACAACAAAACACTCTGCAATGAGAAATATAAATTATAAATTAAAGGTGGGTAAAATTCACATAACAACAACATAAAGAAAATGAACTCATGTCTTTTGTATGATCGATATAACTGAGAAAACTGGTAAAAAATAGTATGTTTCATCTCCACTGGGATGTTGGGAGAACTACCAGTCATGGAAGATCATGACTCCCAAATGCTCTGAGTAAGAAAAAGGTACCAGACTGTGATGTGGTAAAAAAATGCAGTCCAAGAAGTCAAAGAGCCAGTAAACTAAGAAAAAAATTAGCTCTCTTCAATTATGAAATTTTTTCTAGTTTTATTCTTCAGCAAAGAAGAGCAAAATGGATTTTACTAGGCCTTACGAAACAAGCAAAATGTCAAGTGGACTTCTCTAAAATAGCTTCTGAAAGCCTCCATGAGACAACTTTAAAAATGAAGACCAGAAGGTAATATTAGGCCTCTTTTTGAAACAATGAAATCAGTAATTCTAGTACTGGTAGTTGGGTATTGTGTGTCTACATAGTATTTAGAGGCTTTGGAAGGTCAAATCATTGTTTGATAAAAATGCCAAACAATGTATGCTGATGATAAAGTACTTGAAAAGGAAAGCTAAAGAAGCAGCATCAGGAGAAGTAATTTAATATGAAGAAACTCAGCTGGACCAAACAGAAGGCACACCTGGGACTAGAAGCTAGCAGATTCAGGGACTAAGCCAAATGAATTTAGAAAACGAAGTAACTCCAATCTTAACATCAAAGTAGACAATGGTGACTTATCCACCATTTCCTTTGGAGCTGCAGAACAAGGATAATAAAATTATCTGCCATGTAGATTAATAAAACCAAAAAGAACTATTTGGGTTAACCAGCATAAAGAAAGTGAAGGGTGGTAATCTGGTTGCAGAAGGTAAGAATAAGTGGACTGATGCACAGACAAATCCCAGAACATTTGACTGTGCTTATGCGAAACCTATACTTGGACCAAGAGGCAATCATCAGAACAGAGCAAGGAGACACTGCATGGTTCAAAATTGTGAAGGGGGTCCTCCAGCAATGTATTCTGTCTCCATACCTTTTCAATCTGTATGCAGAACAGATCATCCGAGATGCTGGGCTGTATGAGGAGGAACGTGGCATCAAGACTGTAGAAGATTCATCAACAACCTGCGTTATGTGGATGACACAACTCTGCTTGCCAAAACTGAGGAGGACCTGAAGCACTTGCTTCAGAAGGCCAAGGACTGCAGCCTTCAATACTGATTGAAGCTCAACATCAAGAAGATTTTCACTACTGAGCCAACTGGCAGTGCCAGTATGGATGGTGAAGAGATTGAGATTGTTAACAGTTTTAGTTTACTTGCCTCCACAGTCAACCTTGGTACCAGCAGTCAGGAAATCAAAAGGTGAATTGCATTGGGAAAGTCAGCTGTCAGGGACCTCTCAAGAGTACTGAAGAGCAATGATGTGAAGCTATTAGTCTTCACAATTGTGTGCTATGCATCAGAGAGCTGGACAGTGACTAGGGATGACAGAAAGAGAATTGATGCCTTTGAGCTGTGGTGCTGGAGAAACGTGTTGAATATACTAGGAGAACAAATAGATTTGTCCTGAAGTTGGACTGCTCCTTGGAATCAAGGATTCTGAAGCTTCGTCTGACATACTTTGGGCATGTTGCAAGGAAGGACCAGGCCTTGGAGAGGGACAGCATGTTTGGGAGAGTGGAGGGATGGCACAGGAGAGGAAGACTCTCAATGAGATGGATCGATTCAGTGACTGGGGCAGTGGGAGTTGGTGTGTAGGAGAAAGTGAAGTTGGCACAGGATAGAGCAGGATTTAGGGCTCTTGTACATAGGGTTGGTATGAGTCGCAAGCGACTCAACGGCACATTATAACAACAACGACGTTTGTGGCTCAGAAATAATCTGTAGAAAATTCAATCAATATCATGTCCTGAAATCTCTGAGATTTCAAAAGGGAAGCCTGAAATTTTTATAGCTAAATTTGTATATGTACGAAGCATGATGGTAAAGCAATTAACTACTCTCGAATACAAGGTGGGTTTTTTTATGCCACATTTATGGATATTGTGTTTATTACATGATCCAAAGAACAGAAGCGGAAAGAGGATTGTTACTAGGAGCTGTAACTGAACTCTTTAAATGAATATTTGTGACAAGATGCTTTCACAATCCAATTTTTAGTGAATAAGAAGTACATACATATAGCTTGAAGATAGCATTAAATTACTTATATAATCCAAAGTAGCACGATAATCCTTAACTCAAAATTGCATGTGCAAAGAGTATACCAAGAAAATGATCTAGAACACTGCTACACTTCAAATTTGAGTACCAAAATTTTTAATATTCTACCCTATGTAGATGGGCAATTTCCTCCCGTGTGATTAAGTGCTGCTGAAAAGCATCTGGAGGGTCAGCTACAGGTCAATTCTGATGCGATGATACATAAAAACAACAACAAAACAACCCTATGTTAGGAAAGAATGGGGTTAGAAACCAGAATGGAGGCATGCACTCAGAATTTCTCAAGCTGAAAGCACTGAAGAAAATATAAGCCTCTGAATACAATGCTGACAGGATATGCAGATTCTTAAGTTAATGAAAGGATTAAGAAAAGTCATAATCCTGAAAATAAAGCATTTAATAGAAAAGATATAATGTTGAAAGATTCTATGGGTAAAATGCTGAATAACACAGATGGCATCAAAAGAACATGGAGAGTATACAGAGCTACAGTACCGGAAACAATTGTGCTATGAAAACAGCATAATTGTACTTGCTAAAAACAAATATGTTTACTGATAAAAAGAAAATATTATAGTCTTATGGATTACACCTCAATATAAACAAAACAACAATCCTCACATTTGAGAAAAGATTGAAGTCATGGATATAATTTTACATGATTCTATAATCAAGCCCATGGAGTAACAGGTCAAGAAATCAAACAATATAATGCATTGGGAAAATTTCATTAAAGTATTAAAAAGCAAAGGTATCAGTTTGAGGACTAATGTGTATGTGACCCAAATAATTTTATTTGCATGACAAAGTTGCACAGTGAATGAGGAACAACGAAGAACTGCAATCTCTGAAACAAGGTATTGGTAAAAAGATACCGAATAGGACACATACTGCTGCACAAGAGCAAGGACTGCAGCCTTCAATACAGACTCCATCTCAACTTTAAGAAAACAAAGATCCTCACCACTCGGCCAATAGGCAGCATCATGATGGAGACAAGTTCATCTTCCTCATAACTATAATCAACACCCTTGGCATCATCAGCCAGAATATGAGAAGACAAGTTGTATTGGGGAAAATTAACTGTCCATACCTCTCCATAGTGCTAAAGAGCAAAGATGTCTGTCTAAAGACTAAGGTGCACCTGATGCAAGTCACGGTCTTCTCAATTGCTTGCTTTGTTTCTGAGAGTTGGACAATGACTAAAGATGACAGAAGGAGAATTAACACCTTTTCTTTAAAGGGGATGGAGAAAAGTACTGAATATACCACAGATTGCCAAGAGAACAGTCTGTCCTTGAGAGGATAAAACTAGAGTGCTCCTTTCAGGCAATGATTTTGAAGCACCATCTGCCAGGGAGCTCTCGTGGCCTAATGGCAAGAAGCTGCACTGCAGTCTTGAAACACCATTTCACATACTTTGAGTATGTTGTTAAGAGGGGTCAATCCTTGGAAAAGGACATCATGCTTGGAAAAGTAGAAAGCCAGCATGAGAGAAGACGACTCTGGATGAGACAGACTAATACAATGACTGTGACAATGGGGTCAGGTGTGTCGGCGACCGTGAGGTTGGCTCAGATAGGGCAGGGTTCAGAGCCATTGCTCATAGGGTCGCCATGAGTTGTAACTGACTTGACAGCACATAACAACGCCATCAGAAGAGCAGGCAAATCTGTCCTGGAAGACATATATGAAAAGACTTTGCCTCACACATTTGAGGCATGTTTTCAGGATGGCCCACTCTCTAAAGAATGATACCCTGTTTAGTAGAGGGTCAGTGAAAAAGAGGAAGATCCTCAACAAAATGAACTGGCACAGCGGCTACAAGAATGCATTCAAGCATTGCCAACAGCTGTGAGGACAGAGCAGTATTTCACCCTGTTGAATAAAAGGTTGCAATGAGTGAGAACTGACTTCACAGTACCTAATAACCCATTGTTATTATTAAGCAGTTCCATGCTCTAATTAACTAGCACAGTGGCTGAGTATCTTGTTTTTGAGATGCATTAGAGTTATATGTAACAAATACTGGAGCAGATGTTTATTTTCAATGTGGTCACCACTAAGAATTATAGTCCATGGACAGTATGCACACTAGAATATTCCTTTTGGAGATCTACCAATGACCCTTCTCTAAAAATGTGCCTCAATGTAAGTTCTCTGTTGAGTGGACTGTAGGAATACAACCTCTCCCTTAATCCTACCAATTACAAGTATAAGAAACTGAATATTGGTCTAAGGTGACCCTCAAGAAGGATTTCAGGGCAGTTAATCACATGAGAGGAGAATGCCCCTCCTTCCCCCTACAGAGCAGCTGGTGGCCTCAAACCATGTGCCTTCGGAATTGCAGTGCAGCTTTCTGCCACCAGGCCACCAGAGCTCCCCATGTGAACTTTTTTAAAATATAAAAAGGATCAGCCAAGTTCTAAGGAATTTTATCTAAAGACATATAAAGAGACTGTTAAGAGCTGTCATTAAAGAGTGGAAAGGTTATGTAGAGTTGGAACTGAGATATTTTAGATCCTATGCAAAAACAAAGCTACGAAGAAGTAGGTCAGGAGAGAAGAGAGAACATCTGATTCCTAGACAGTGATGGAAAGTAATAAAATGAAAGCAGCCAATACCCTGGAGTTTCTTTGGTACCTGCCTTTCTAAGTCTACTAACTTGTTTTTCCCCTGGATTTCCTTGTTATTTTTTAAAAAATTGCAATAGTATTTAATCTTCTATGATGATATTTATGCTTCTTAAAATGTTAGGTGCTGTTGAGTTGACTATTACTTATAGTGAACCCTATGAACAACGAATTGAAATTTTATCTTTGCACCATCCTCGCAGTCTTTGCTATGTGCATGCCCACTGTTGTGGTCACAAGCAGGTTTTAGAAAAGTCCATGACACTAGAGACATTATCAACAATGTCAGGTGTATCTTATCTAAGAGCAAAGAGTACCAGAAGAGTGTCTCTGTTTGACTGACTATGCAAAGGCATTTGACTGTATGGACCACAACAAACTGTGGCTAACCATGAGGAAAATGAGAATCCTTGAACATTTAATTGTACTTATGGGAATCTATACATAGACCAGGAAGAGTAATCAGAACAGAGTAGGTAAACATAGCATAGTTCAAAATCAGGAAAGGAGTGTGTCAGGGATGTGTCTTATGTCCATACCTTTTCAATCTATATGCAGAACAGATAATTTGGGAGGCTGGGCTTCTTGAGGAGGAATGTGGCATTAGGATTGGAGGAAGACTCATCAACAACCTACGTTATGCAGATGACACAACCTTGCTTGCTGAAACTGGGGAGTCTTCAATATGGATTGAAGCTCAACATCAAGAAGACAAAGATTCTCACCACTGGGCCAATTGGCAGCAACATGAAAGATGGAGAAGAGACTGAGGTTGTTAAGAGCTTTGGCTTGCTTGCCTCCACAATCAACACTCTTGGCACCAGCAGTCAGGAAATCAAAAGACAACTGCATAGGGGAAGTCTGTTGTTAGAGACCTTTCCAAAGTGTTACAGAGTAAAGATGTCAGTCTGTTGACTAAGGCACACTTCATCTATTCCATAGTCTTCACACTAACTTGATATGAATCAGAGAACCTGACAATGACTAAGGATGACAGAAGAAGAATCTATGCCTTTGAGTTGTGGTGCTGAAGGACTACCAAGAGAAAAATAAGGTCTGTCTTGGAGAGGGTGAAATCAACCTGCTCCTTGAAGGCAAGGATTTTGAAGGTCTACTTCATATAATTTGGGTATACTGCCAAGAGGGACAAGTCCTTGGAGAAGGACATCGTGATTGGAATCATGGAGGGGCACCACAGGAGAGGAAGACCCAGGTTGAGGTGGACGGACACAGTAATTGGGGGTAATGGAGGTAGGTGTGTTGGAGGCAGTGAGTAGGTGTGTTGGAGACAGTGAGTCTGGCTCAGGATAGGGCATGGTTCAGGGATTATTATGAGTCTCTGGTGACTCAACAGCACATAACAACAACAACTGGTAGCCTAATGGTAAGGAGTTGCACTTTCAACCTCAAGACAGGAGGTTCAATTCCACCAACTGCCAAATGATAGAAATAAGGGGCAATTTAGAGCCTCTAAAAACCTGCTACAGGGTCAGCTAAGATTTGGTTCTGACTCAACAGGACATAACAACAATATCAACCACAACTGGTAGTCTGTTGGTAGGAATCTGCCCTCCAATCTCGAAGGCACATGGTTCATATCCACCAGCTGCTCTGCAGGAGCAGGATAGGCAATCTCTGTCTGTGTTATTACTGTCTCTGAAAACCTACTGAAGGGTTTATTCTGACTCAATGATACACTCCAACAACAGCAATGTGAATTAGTGTTAAGGAATAGCACTGCCAACCCAAAGGTATGTGGTTTGAACCCAACAGAAGAAGCTCTGTGGGAGAAGATGCACAATCTCCTCCCCTGCAATTAACTGACACAGAAAGCCCACTGGAGGGTCAGCTATGAGTCAGTTCCAACTTGATGACAAACACCACCACCACAATGCTTAAGCACTTAGTTGCTAAAAAAAAGGTCAGAGGTTTTAACTCATGATAATCTTTACGAGAAAGACCTGGAGATTGACTTCCAGAAAAATCTAGGAAACCCTACGGAATAATTCTATTCTTTTATATAGGAACACTATGATTGGGCTTGACCTGCTGGTCAATAAGTCATATGCACAATCTTCCTTATATCATCCCAATTTGATGAGTTTTTTTTTTTAATTCAGATGCACTCTTATTGATTGTGCTTGGCTGTACATGTACATATCCTTCAAGATGTATCATGAGGGTGTTGCAACCTAGAAGACACAAATTTGACTAACAAGTTATAAGTACATGAGTCCAAATATTATGGAAAAGTAAAAGAAAAG